>NC_053167.1:115220009-115429000 GCF_016835505.1 Polypterus senegalus | reverse complement strand
TAATGTGGCATTGCCTTTACCTAGCTGAGAGCTGAGCTTCATTGCGGGTGTTCCTTCAAGACGTTTGAAAGCTCACTTCAGCTAATGAGTTTTGTCCAACAAATGCAGGCTGAGATTTAAGCTCACCTCCATGGTGCAGCCGAGTTATTAAATGGTGCACATTTTGTTTGGGGGGTTGTCACTCCAAGTGCTCTTTTTATGTTCCACACCAATCTGCTTTGACCAGGGATTATTATTGACACAAAACCTTCCCCCATTTACTAAAGTCCAGAATTAAATAAAAAAGGGGATAAGTATGTTTATTTAGACAAATGGAGTTGTATTTTGAACTGGAATTAGTTAATCATTGTTCCTAACTTTATGTACACTGAGGCCACAGGATGTGCTGCCCAGTTACGGCAAATGTTAGTAAGTTCAGAAACTTAGTGGCTGTTAGGAAATGTAAGAAAGTTTATTTTGTGCTGCTATTACAGAAAATCTGAAAAGTGATTCAAAATTAAGGTAATTTAGAATAATGTTCATATTGACAAAGGTTCTGACATAGCATAACTATTAATTTTATTTCTTAATAAATCTAGGTTATTTAGCTCATTTGAAGGAAGAACCAAGGCTAATACTATCCTGCAACTTAATGTAAATGTGGAACTCAGCAGTGTCAGGGTTCAAGCCATATTTATTCTTTAGAGAGTGAACAAATTAAATGAATGTAATAGAATGTAGTCATACAAAAGAAAACAACAACTGTCTGTAATTCTGTGAAGAAGTAGCAGTTATCCCCCTTTCTGACATCTTCAGAGACCTGGACTCAAACCACAAACCAAACCAGTCACATAACATACTGTATACCCTCAAATTAAGGGGTACAAAATGAGCAGCCAAGAGTACGGCTACAGTTCTAAGAGAGAAATTCCAGACTCTCTTCTAGTTCAGAAGAAATTGGCATAGTTTAGATGAGACCAGGCAGACTGGACGGAAGGTGCCCCTTGGTGTCCTCAGTATTATTGGACTTATTAGACAGCCTGTTCCCCCTCGGTGTCCGGAGCACACACCAATTAGTAAAACAAACCACAACCCCTCGTGTACATACCTAAGACTTAATGAAGCTGATGCCCCTTGGTGAATGGATGGAACATGAGCCCTTTTGCTTTCATACACTGTTTCCAGAGAGTAACGGCGGCCAGTTAGCATTATCAAATTTTAATGTCCAGAGAAGGGGTGCCCCTTGGTGTCCGGAATGCACACCCCTTCAGTAACAGAAATGACACAATGTTGTGTATATACCGCTGACTTTATGGAGCAAGAAGCCCATGTTGTCTGGAGCATGCACCCCTTAACTTTCATAAATGGTGTCCTTCATGTGACAGTCACTTTGGTGGCCTTCTATGTTTCCTAATAGATTGACCAGCTCTGCAATGAGACCTGTAATTTAAAACATATTTGGACCCTTTAATCAGCACTTACTTGACGCACTTTTAGTAGCTATTCCAGACTGTGGTCTTCTTGAGTTTGACATGTCAAGCCTCACACACCTGGATTTGGGGATTTTCTGCCATTCTTCTCCACTGATCCTCTCAAGCTCTGTCAAGTGAATGAAGGCCATTGGTGGACAGCTATTTTAAGGTTTCTTCCTCAGATTAGTCAATGTTATGTTGCAAGGTTCACTTTCTGTTGAGCTTCAATCTTATAACGGATGATCTCACATTATACTCGAGCACTCTCTGGTACAGTGATGATTTCATAGCGGATTCTGTGATGGTGAGATGCTCAGGAGGGTATGGAGCACAGGAGGGCATAGATTAAACACAATCAGTCCAATGCCTTTACATTAGTTGCAACAAAGCGCATGTTTCCTTAATCTTTGGCCACAGCCGCAACATTAATACACAATTATGTGGAAAGGCATCTTAAACAAGTTAATGCATTTCAATCCAAACCTTCACTTCCAGAAAACTGCACATCAATGCACCATAATTTATGTGAAATAAAGTAACAATAATTAGGAGATACCTAATGATATAATGACAAGACAACTGCAAGTACATTTCAGTAGAAGACAGCAGAAAGAAACTTATTTATATAATGTATGTGACTAGAAAAATTATTTAATATCTCAATTGACACATGATCAACTGCTGTTTCAATATAGCTAATTTGGACCTTATGCAGGATTTTCTGAACAGATTATTTTGAGAAAACGAAGAAACGCTTTGACAGATTGAGTAAAGCTCCTCACCACGGCAGGCAAGATGGGATGGGACGGCTAACTCCAACCCGCACACCACACAGGATAATAATACATGAGCGGATGAATGAAATCCTAACCCCAACCTTGTCTGTCCCTCCCTCCTGAGCTCTGATCCCCCCGAGCTGTGTCTCCATCCCTCTCAGAGTGAGGGCTATGTGAGTAAATGAGGCCAAGTGATGTCAGAATCAGTTATTGAATATGAATTGGTAGACTGTGTGGTGGGGTAAATGATGAGACAGTGCAAGACCAAAAATCATTTATTTTGAGGAAAAGAAGTGTAAAGAAAACATGTGCACAATGGTGCTACAACAACCCTTCTGTTCTACTCTAGTGGACTTCTTACATAGTGCTGGTCTGGAGTTCTCCCATATAGTTAAGCTCTCAAGTCCAAATGAGATGCCACCTTCTGGGATGTTTCCCTTTATATCAAGTGGTTCGGATGGGGCAGGGCTTCATTGGTTTTGTTTCCCAAAAGGGATGGTTTCTCAGTTATGTGAGGGAAAAAGGAGACAAGACTGTTAACGACAGTGCCACCTCTTGTCCTGGGGTGGTATTACATACTGTACCTTAGGTGAGCCGGGAAGGTGATCCTCTGGTGCACATGTGTGACAACTGGCAGAGTCTGAGGATCGCTGCTTTACTGAGGACCATGACCTACAGTAACTGATTAAGGTTCTTGTATTTGATACTTTAAAATGGTTTTGTGATCCCAGCCTAAAGTTCTGAGTTAAACAGGATTCATGCCATGAGACGTGGAGGCTCAAACTACCCAAAGCAAGTCTTGTGAAGCCAGACCTGAACATCAATAAGCACGATGTATGTCAAGGAGGATGCAAAACTTCTGGGCTTGCTCTAACTCTAAAATTACTGGATTATCAGGAGAAACAGAAAAGGTATAATAGTTTAAAGGAAACTAAATCTCAACCCACAATTCCAGCAGCCCAGGTAAGCAGAGAGCTGAGGAGACTTTGTCCCAGCAGAGCAGCGGTCCAGATGGAGTATCGCACCACTGCTGAAGGCCTGTCCGCTGGAACTGGGGAGTCCTCTACAGCGCATCTTCAACCTGAGTCTGGAAAAGGGGAGAGTCCCGAGCCTTTGGAAAACATCTTGCATCACCCCAGTCCCAAAGGTATCACGCCCTAGTGACCTGAACAATTTCCGCCTGTCGCCCTGGCATCACATGTAATGAAGACCATGGAGCAGCTGCTGCTTCACCAAAGGAGGCCACAGGTCCACCACGCCTCGACCCTCTGCAGTTCACATACCAGGAGAAGGTGGGAACGGAGGATGCCATCATAACTAACACCAGCAAAACCAAAGAGCTGGTGGTGAATTTTAGGAGACCCAGGCCCCTCCTTGACCCCGTGATCATCAGAGGTGACTGTGTGCAGAGGGTACAGACCTATAAATACCTAGGAGTGCAGCTGGATGATAAATTGGACTGGACTGCCAAATGCTGAGTACTGATGCTCTGTGTAAGAAAGGACAGAGCCGAATATATTTCCTTAGAAGGTGACGTCCTTCAACATCTGCAATAAGATGCTGCAGATGTTCTATCAGACAGTTGTGGCGAGCACCCTCTTCTACGCGGTGGTGTGCTGGGGAGGCAGCATAAAGAAGAGGGACACCTCACGCCTGGACAAACTGGTGAGGAAGGCAGGCTCTATTGCAGCCATGGAGCTGGACAGTTTGACATCTTTGGCAGAGTGACGGGCACTGAGCAGGCTCCTGTCAATAATGGAAAATCCACTGAACAGGATCATCTCCAGACAGAGGAGCAGCTTCAGCGTCAGACTGCTGTCACTGTCCTGCTCCACTGACAGACTGAGGAGATCGTTCCTCCCCCACACTATGCGACTCTTCAATTCCACCCGGGGGTAAACGTTAATATTATACAAAATTATTGCCTGTCTGTTATACCATCATTGTTATCACTCCTTAATTTAATATTGTTCTTTATCTGTTTGCTGCTGCAGGAGTACGTGAATTTCCCCTTGGGATTAATAAAGTATCTATCTATCTAAAAGGACAAATACAATTATGACAGCCTGTGGTTTCCTAAAATGTAAACAGAAAATAAGGATGAGTGCAAAACGTCTGATTTATTAAAGAGCAATCATCACAGACAGTTCTGTAGCCCTCCACTAAATGGGTGAATAAAAAACTGGCAAACAGTAGGTCTCTGAGCCAAGTGATTTATTTATTTTTGGTCATTTCCCTTATTCTGACTGACTGCTTAAACAAACTTCTTTTGTAAATGATTGAAAGAAAATGTTAACTAAGAGTGGATATGTCTGACCTTAGCACAAGAGTTTCAGTGTTGTGATTTTGTGAAGTAGTGCGCACATAATCGAGACACAAAATGAGGAGAAAATTCATTGTTTTACTTATTTCAGGCCTATGTTCTGCATGTTACGCTGCTGTTGTAGATCAAGGTAAGACATTGTCAACTTGTTTAAAAAAATTTAAGGATTACGTATCCGATCTGATGCAAATAAAGACATAGTTCTAAGGAGTGGTCCTTCATTTAGTATGTATGCTTATCTTCTGGTTATTATACATGCATAAATTACAAAATTAAATCCTAACTCTGTAAATAAGAAGTCTACAGTCTTGACACATGATCTGAACTGAATGAAAGTTTCCTTCATTATATGCATTTTTATTATATTGCTTGCAGTTTACAGTCTTGTTTTGTGTAACCAGTTTTAAGTTTAAGTAATATCATTAGTGATAATAGGATCGTAAATATCAAAATGATTTGGCAAACAGAACATGATTTCTGGAAACTTTAAATGCACTTATAAAACTTTCTGATGCAGCTAACAATTCAGAAGTGGTAGCATAGGCTGAGGGATTTTATGTATCATTTATATACTTTACAACATTTGTCATTCATTAAGTATGTATGCTTATCTTCTGGTTATTATACATGCAGAAATTACAAAATTAAATCCTAACTCTGTAAATAAGAAGTCTACAGTCTTGACACATGATCTGAACTGAATGAAAGTTTCCTTCATTGTATGTATTTTTATTATATTGCTTGCAGTACCTTGCATTGTCATGTCAATTACATTTTGCCTTGGGTAATATAATTTGCTGCCATGAGTGGAGTGTTGTTTATGTTGGTGCATTTTATGTGCGCCCTGCATCTGACTAACATCCCATCCAGGATGAGTTAGTTCCTGCTCTATGCTCATTGTTGATGGATTTGTGTGTGGTGCTGATACACTGAAACAAGAAAAAGTGAACAAAAAACAAATGAGGTAATTGTTTGAAGAGACTTGGTGATACACTCTCATAGATTCATCGTACTGGCCTTGAATCTTGCATCTGCTCCTTGTCTGTGAGTAATTTCCATGTTCTTCTCACTTCTGTGTCAGTTTTCCTCCCACATGCCCAAAGACCTGAGTGTCAGGTTAACTGGTAATGCCACTGTGATCTTTCTTCAGTGTGAGTGGGTGTGCATATGACTGGGCCCTGCCTTGGACCAGTGCTTGAGGGCTGCTGGGTCCTGCTTTGGACCAGTGCTTGATGATTAAGCCCAGTGCTACTGGGATAGGCTCTGGCCCATGACAAATTATGATTTTAATTCATGAGAATGTTATACTATGAAGAAACTATGCATATGTAATCATCATAAACACATTCATATAGATATTGTATGCTGTAGAAATTGATATATTGAATGCCTATTTTGGAGGTGGGATTTTCTAAATAGTATTAAATGTCCATCTCTCAATGGATGGTGTAAAACAGACAAAAAATAACATTATGAGAATATTCACGAGCTAGCCAAAATCCATAGAAAGGTCCAAAATATACGAGTATAGAAAAATCAATGGCCACTTTGTAGTGTGCAAGCTTTGATGAGAAAGACCATTCAGGAAACTCTGCCACCTTCATTCAAATCCAAATTGTCTGTTTTTAGTGTTTCTGGACCTTTAAAAACGGTACTGGTAATATATATATTGTTTATAACATAAACCTCTGGCTCTGATTTTTATTATGGACTCTTACCTCAGTTGACAAATAAGCTGTGAGTTAGCCAAAGAGAGTACCAGCTGTGTTACCCGCTTCGCCTGGACAATTTCCGAAGACAATGGTGATACACCTGTCCTTCTTTTTGAAACACACCATTATTTTTCTTACAGTTCTGGGAAAAGTTTCTGAATTTGGGTGTAAACTAAATACACAACATTAACTAGGCCTTGGCAAGTCTTCAAAAGGTGATAATTTGAGAATGTAGTGGATTGTGTTTCGTGTAACCAATTTCAAGTTCAAGTAATATCATTAGTGATAATAGGATCGTAAACACCAAAATGATTTGGCAAACAGAACATGATTTCCAGGAAACTTTAGATGCACTTATAAAACTTTCTGATGCAGCTAACGATTCACATGTGGTAGCATATGGATTTTATGTATCATTTATATACTTTACAACATTAACGTAATTGTCATCATTTGTGTTATATGAGAAAACTTGATATCGTTCCCACTGTCTCACTTCAAATTACTCAAATTGCCAAACCTAATACATCCATTCCACATTCAAACAGTAGTATATGATAAAATAAAAAAAACTTCCATCCACCTATACGCATATTATACAGTGTGGAACTGGTATATTACAAATCAAAACAAATTTCAATGTAATTGACCAAAACCAACATACAACAAGCATTGTGTATGGAAACAACATTTTTCACCAGAACAGTTCTCATTCCTTACACTTCATAGCTCAATGCCATGTCGTTTTCATATCTAAAACTCCTCCCCTTCTTCTCTCATCAGTCCACCCATTGGTCAGTGGTGCTGTTTGTGTACACTGCTCATTAGCTCTGCTAGAGACCTCAATTTACCACAAGCAGGCTGCTGACCAGGACTATTCTTTGTCCTCAGGCTGCTGTCAGCACATTAGCACAGTGTACTTGGTACAGTATTCTTATGGACAAATATAAACAAATAAAAAAAAGTGGGTTGGCTAATTTTCTTTTTTTCTATAATATCACCACATTTGAACCAACCTTTGGGGTGTTAGTTTAACTATTTGTGGGGGTTACCCCTAAATATTGACATAATGAAATGTCCTTTCTTAACAGATACCTATTGACATAGACGCACAATCCTCCCAAATGACAACTTTTTAACTACATGGGAAATAGTGTTTCAGTTGATGAGTAAGTCAGTCAGTCTGTCAGTCAGTTACCTTTGCATATACTGTACTTATCTACTGTCATGGATGGCTGGGGGTCCTGCCCGGTCGGAATGCCAGTGTTGTGGAAGGACCGGTGGAGAGAGAGTGGGTTCAGGGCATTATCTTCCTCGGGTTGCTAGGTGGTACCTGGATTGCTGTGGTGCCACAGATTCCCACAGGGATCCCACCAGGGGTAGCTATGGAGGTTGAAGAACCCTGCTACATTGGGCTTTCACCACACCTGGGAGTGACTCCAGACTCACCAGGAGCACTCCCAGGAACAGAATAAAAGGAGCCAGTTGCCACTACTCTGGGAACCAGAGTTGGGAGGAGCTGGACAAAGCTTGCCATAGGAAAAGTGTAGGCAAAGAGAGAGAAAGAAGAAAAATAAAAGAAAGGACTGTGTATCTTGTGCTTGGTTGTGCCGTGCTGCTGTGGGGAGTGAGGGTAAGCGCTTCCCCTCAAAATAAAAATGTGTGCTGTGTTGCGATACTTGTGCCTTGTATCGGGTTTGTGTACTGGAGCACCCTCTGCAGACCACACTACTCTCTATATTTAAAAAGATTAGCAAAACCGTGCAATGTTTTCATGTGATGTTTGCATGTGATATTTTCATGTAACGCTCATTTTTCTTCAAAACCATACATCACATAGTACACATCTATATATCATTTTTTTTCATCTTCATTAGGGAAATACAACAATTACACTCTAATGTCAACACACATACCTGTATGTATAACAAAATACCTTATAGATAATTTCACTCCACAAAAAACAGTAGTAGTTCAGTTGTGTGTTAGCAGTCAACAAATAAAGCCTATGTAATGGCACACGCTTACAAATTGTAAAACTGCCTAAACATTCAATGGCCAACAAAATCACAACTGGTGATCATGCAGAAGTCAAATTCCTTTCATGTGTTAATTGAGATACTTTTGAAACTTCAGTAAGTAGATTACAATTCATCTTGCATAGTCAACAATTTCTAATAGTTTTAGCATTTGCTATACAGGTAGTTGTCAACTTACAACCTATGCATCCTAAGCAGCTGGGGGATGAGTTATACCTGAGCACTTTCATTGGTAACTGGTCAGGAAGGTACAGGAAAATGAATTCTATTGGTCTAAAGTATAGCTGTTTATGATTGGTTTTGAATCAGAGGCCATTCTGTACTATGATGCTCCATTTGTGTAAGAATCGTATAAAGTGGGTCACCTTGCCTTTACCTCTCACCTCTCACCATCTGGCCATGAAGAGAAGACCATGATGAAGATAACGCTGTCTCGGCAGCCATACTGAGTCAGGCATGTGGCCTTTTTCAGTACTCCATTCTAAGGCCATGTGGTGACAAAGCAAACTTGACTGAAGATATGTAGAAGGGAATGGGTGAGGAAGTGCTAAAGTAGTGGTAAGTGTATGGGATTTTAGATATTTTATTAAGGTCTACAAAATAAAGAGTATAAAGGGGAAAAAAAGCTAACCAAAGGACCTTAAACTAATAATGGTCTTTAAAAGGAATTCTATGAGAACGGTTACTTAAGTTGCAAGGAATCTTACTGTTGATTATTCCAATGGATCATTCTGTACACAAATGTGACATTGTAGTATTTGCAGTAGTATTTATTTTTAAATGTTTCAGGCTATGAACCAATGCATTCCTTTTGAAAATGTGAATAGAATTTAATGCAATGCCCTTGGTGACTCCTGTAATAGGGTGGTCCAAAAATGAATGCAAAGGGCTGATGTTTGTAGAATCATTTCCCCGCAAGGTTTATTTTTGTCCTTTCCTGAGAAATTTCAGTCTAATTGTGAAACATTCAGAGGTTGCGCCATTCGGAACGTGTTATTTGTATTGCTACTGCATATGTACTCTTGTGCAGGGTTCTTGAATGGCTAAGTGATTAGTAAAACAAATTTTAAAAAATGTTTAAACAGACAACATTGTAACATTACATTCTAGTATTAGGTAGATGTTTCCAGAACATGCTAGTATTAGGTAGGAATTTTAAGAACATTCCAATGGTAAGTAGGAATTTCTATTTTGTTTCTAGTTTATTTGTGTTCTACCCAGAAATTTTTAGAAGTGTGTATTATTGTGGTATTTTCCTCTACTTACCCTTTACCTAAGGGTAAATGTACTCGTCAAGTTTGTTACTGGGTTGGTCTACTGTCGCATTTTAAGATTATCACACACATACAGTACATAGATACACACATACACAGAGACCCTAACCACAACAGTGCCCCATGAATGATACACACACACAGCTGATTAACCTCTAGCACTTTAAACCACACAAGTGCCTTAGGAATAACACAGCCTTTCACTCTTCTGGCACTTGAAGAGACTTAGTCATTATCGGCACGGACAACATACGATGTTTAAAATACATCTCAGACCTAAATATTACTTTTGGTCTGCAAGAATATATTCAAATGTACAAAGGCTCAGTATTCTTGACTATAGGCCATTTATCAGCCAAGAATACCTTACTTTACATACTGTTCCCTATTATTGGGTGTAGCTTACACCTGTAGCCTTAATAAACCTCGCAATACAAAGCGTATGCCAAACCTCTGGCTGCACCAGGTGCTCAAAGAAATGTACCTTATTTCTTCATTCACTCTAGACATGAAGACAAAGCATAGAAAGTTAAAAACAACATGGTATTTATTGCAGGAATAATAATACCAGTAGAGAAAAGCATAGAATAAAATGTGAATAGCAAGGTCTGGGTATATATACCTGCAATCTTTAAGAAAAAGCTTACAAATGTTAAAAGTTAACAAGAATGAATGTCCTAGGTGGCTTCTGATCTAGCATTCGCAGTTATTCATGCTTTGCTGATGATCAGATGGCAATGGATACATGTTGCTGGTACACTCTTTTGACATTGTTCTGTTCTCTTCTTCTGATGTCGCTCTTCAGACGAGGCGTATTTATTATAAAATTCTACTGGGGGTTTCGCAAGATGTGATTGTTAGATATTCCGATTGACTGGCTGTCAATATGATGAATGAATTCACTCGTCGGTTTTCCCAAACAATAAAACTTTTTGATGTTGCTTAGTACCTACTTCCTTTCCCAAGATGTAAAACCCATTTAGCCATTTGTTGTCCCAGATGCCCATCCTTTCTCAGGTAATAAAATCTTTAATATAGCTTGAGGCATCTACTGAATTCCTGCTCAGCTCAAATAGATGGTACGGATATTGGTACAATTCAGTAAAACAGATTGCCTTTGATGTTAACTGTCCATGCTAGTGACCTGTATTTAAGTTCATCTGCTGTTTTGTCCTGAACCAAATATAATGAAAATATAGACCAAAATTTACAGATTTTGTACCCCACAACATTGCCTATGTGAAGTGTCGAAAACTTCAGAGCTGATAAGTCATTACAATTACAACTGCCTGAAACATAGAGCTTCATAAAAGAGTATCCATTACAATTTAATAAACTCTACGAACTTAAATCATCCGGAGTGCAGGACCCAGTAATCTGCAATGTGCTATGTGAAATGCTCGCCTACTTACCACATGATTTTGAAGCACAGGAGCCAACAGACGATTATCAGGAATTTCTATGTTTTTCTCTCTTGTTTCATCGTCTACACAAAAGCAGTGAGTCATTTTGAGCTTCAGGTCCAACACATCATGCCTGGTAGCGTTTTGAAAACATTTCCTTTCATGGCTCAGTTCGAGATGATTGGCACAACATTATGGCACAATGATGTGAATCTAAGATTATCAGAGATGTTGCTCTGTTTGTCAGCCTTATTAATGTCAGACAGTGCATTAGAGCAGCGTTTCCCAAACTCGGTCCTGGGGGCTCACTGTGGCTGCAGGTTTTTGTTCCTAGCAGATTCCTAATCAGTGACAACACCTGATAACACTGAGCTCATTTAATTAGCTGGTATTATTTTTCTTTTATTCTACATTCAGAAAAGCACAGCAGCATGATTTTTACATTTACAAGACATTTACAAATATTTCTGTTTTTGCTATAGATTTAAATGCTTAACTCTCTTTTGTTGATTTCATTATATTTCGCCCTTTCTCTGTGCAGTTTTTCCCTTTCATTGTATCTCATTAATGACAATTAAAAAATGAGCAGAGCAGACACGCTGGCAAACAACACTGAATGACAAAAGGCTGCAACTACTTTAGCATCAGACCCACTAATTAAACAATTAGAACACCTAGAAAAGTAGAATGAAAATCAAGATGAAAATATTGTTAAAAAGAAAAAAAATACATTATTCCCATATAACAGCTTGGTACATTTTAAAAAAAAAAAATATATATATATATTTTTACCAAACTTACTTTTCTAATTTCTATATTGTTCCCAAAACATAGAACCTGGGAAATCACACATCACTTAATTAGCCCAGGAGTCCAATTAAAAACAGAAGCTGGTTGGCACAAACACCTGCAGCCACAGTGTGCCCCAGGACCGAGGTTGGGAAACACTGCATTAAAGTACGATTTGCTATCTGATCTCTTTTCAATGACGTCGAATTTATCACTTCTTAA
The DNA here is from genome assembly GCF_016835505.1 of Polypterus senegalus. Lineage (NCBI taxonomy): Eukaryota > Metazoa > Chordata > Cladistia > Polypteriformes > Polypteridae > Polypterus > Polypterus senegalus. Next base: position 115,417,011 of record NC_053167.1, on the reverse strand, counting down.
GATTTACCCAAACCAGGCTGTTGCCTGTGTTGTATATGCAGGATTTTTAAAAACCCCTGGTTTTTGTCTGAACATTTCACAGGCTTAGCCCTTTTTGATGACAAGAGCCTCAGCAGAAACAAAGGAAAAGATGTTGCGAAGCCTGCAGCAATCACAGTTACCAGACATTCATCAATGTTTTACTCTGACAAATGAATCTGAACAGTTGAAGTTGGAGGATCTGGTAAGAGAAAGAAGAACATCCTTCTTCGATGACCTTATGGAAAAGGCAAAGAAAGGTCTTTAGAAAGCACCAGAACAAATGATCCAATCTTCAATGAAGTTTGTGAACTGTTAGCATGCATGACTGTAGTAAATGACACAGCTGAAAGAAGAATAAGTCTCATCAAAAAGTGCAACGACATAATAAAAGGGATGAGGAACAGGAAAAAATTTAAACTTTTATTGGTCATAAACTATTGCAAGTATTTTGTAACTTCATCAAAGATAGTACTAATGTTGTAGACCCTCAAATATGGACTAGTTGTTTACTGTTCAGTTCGGATGACATAAAAACAGGCAAATGGAGTGACCGCTAAATGATGTCTATTTTCATTACAGTTTTGGGTATTTGGTGTAAATGTGATAAAGAATAAAGCTAGATAAAATTAGCCTTGTGGAGAACTTCAGTCTGTTAAGTTTTTTTTAGAACAAAAGAGAACTCATTTGAAAGGGCTGTGAGGCGCTAAGCCACAATGATCATCTTTAAAGTCGAGTAATTCCTGGACCCTGAAGACACAACAGTAAGTACTGATAAAGCAATATGTGTGCAGAAGGCAGATGCAGACTTTAATATCCCCAGTTGTTCCTGCTTTCAGCAAATTGGTGTGAAATATGGCCATTCCTTGCAGCAGACGTTTAAGGTCTCTTAATCATTTTTCCCCAAAAAAACTTTCCACCCAACAGGTCTGTGTTTCTGCTGCTGACATTTGTACATCTTTTTTTCATCTTGGTATTTCAGGCTGTGATTCCCCTCCACAGGAGCAATTTGCTTTTCTGTTGCCAAACGACAAGACAACATTTCAAGATGGAGACTCTGTGACGGTCACCTGTCACAAGGGGTATACTTCACAAGGAACCATTAAATACCAGTGTAAGAATAAGACCTGGATCAAAACCAGTGGTGGAAAATGCAAATGTAAGTGATAAAGAATGAAAGTTTTTATTTTTCTATGCTTTTCTGTTTAGTTCTCCATGTGTTTTTTGATTCTGTATTGTCCAGCATTAGACGTTGTTCCAAAAATCTCAACTACCAGCACACCCTGATCAGAATTCTGTATAGACTTTATTCCATATAAGTGCCATCTGATGGGCCTCACTCCTGACCCATTCAGTCATCTATGCCTCCTTAGTATAGCTGGCACTTCACTGCACATGTTCTGGCATTGCCCCTTCTGTTTATTGCTTTGCATCTCTCATATGTCACTTCTTATTTTCTTTTCTTTTTTTTTTAATTTGTCTTTTACCTCAAACCTTTCTTCTTTTAGACCTCTCTATATCCTTCATTAATTTCATTCAGTCTTAGTTGTCCATGTTAAAGATTCATAGTGCATCTAGCAATTCAAATGAATGTTGGACTAAACCTTCTCAGTTGTTTAAATCCTGTCATGCTGTTGACTCCCATTCTGCTTGTTTTCTCTTACCAATACTGTTTTTCATTTCTCTGGTGTGGTTCAATTATTGGGATATCGAGAACGCCTCTATGCAAAAGGATGAAGGTCCAAGTCTTTAGAGTCCTGGTGCTTCCTGTCTTACTATATGGTTGTAAGACATGGATGCTATCCAGTGACCTGAGACAAAGACTGGACTCCTTTGGTACTGTGTCTCTCCGGAAAATCCTTGGGTACCGTTGGTTTGACTTTGTGTTGAATGAGCGGTTGCTCATGGAGTTCCAAATGAGGTACATTACCTGCATTGTGAGGGAGCGTCAGTTATGGCACTACGGCCATGTGGCACATTTCTCCTGAGGGTGATCCAGCTCGTAAGATCCTCATTGTTGGGGACTCGAGTGTCTGGACCAGGCCAAGGGGTCACCCACGTAACACCTGGCTGCAGCAGATAGAGGGTCATTTCTAGAGGGTGGGACAGGACTGCGTGTCTGCCTGAGGGGTTGCAAACCGGGATCCCGAGTTGTTTCATCGTGTAGTGGGTGCGGCAACACATTGTACCAGTACATGCTCCCCAACTTGACTTAACTTGACTTGCTCAATTGTGGCCCTTTTCTCCTCCTTTTGTTTGGAGACCAGCTTATAACATAATAATTAGCCCTTGGCTAAAGTTGGGAAAGTGTGTGAAACACAGGAATTGGATGGGTTGGAGTGTGACAGGGTGGGATAGGGTAGGTAAGGTGGGGTAATGCTGGGTTGTTTTACTTTTGTATCTTTGTCTTTTCTTATATGTCATGTTGTTATTCTGCTATTCTTGTAGAACTCACTCTGGCCACCTCTGCCTTAGACTATGATGGGCTTCCTTCTGTATAACATTAAATAACTAATTAGCTTCCATGGGAGGCTATAAGAACTTTGGGTGCTTTTGTAGCTATTGAAATAATGCACTGGTGATGAACCAAGAATAAATAAATCTAAAAGGAGAAGAGTAATAGAAGAGCAAGGAATAGGGACAGATAAAATGGTGGAGAGGGTGAAAGCAATTAAGGTTCAAAGAACTGCAACAGTGGGACATTCCCAGAATGTATGGAGAAAAGTGCCCTGTACATTAAGGGAGCGCTGGTGACAGAGTGGATCAGGAGCTAAACCCATCGATAAACACTTTCTCGGGTAATGATAAACTCTAAGGATAATGTTATATTGAATGTGTTTATGATTAGAATTTTTTATGTTTTTCAAAATTGTGTTCAAATAAAATGGAGTTGACAGGGATAGATGAGTGATCCATTTCTGAGTGACTGGGACAGGTGTAACTATGGAATCACAAACCAATACAGCATTGTGCTTTGTAAAATAATCAATTTAATGTTGAATAAGTTAGCTTTGAACCCTCTTAATGACAAGATCTAATACAGTCACTGGTGCTATCTCCTATAATATTACGAAGGTCTGCAGTGATGCTTGTGAACCCCAAACAGTGTTTTCCATGGTTCAGTTTTTCAACCATCCACCATCTAGGTGTATTAATGTGGGATTAAACACACTAAACACACTAAACAGCAAATACAAAGAAGTAGCATTCATGGTTCCCAACTAGCAAGGAAGTTCAGCAATTATGGAGTCCAATCGTCCAAAAAAAGAACAAATTTTTGACTTGTGCAAGCAGACAAATTGATTGTGAGGAAGTGTGGATGATGGTTGTGACGTTTGCATTTCAGGCCGCAATGACAAAAGGGTCAACACTGAGAAAACACATACGTAAATATTTGCTTTCTTACCTTAACACATTGTATAAATGTTCTTGAACAACACTGGGTGTTAGAGTTATCCAATACATTTTAATAGAAAGACTCAAAGAACCTAGTAAGAGAGCAGGAGGTGGTAAAAAGCAATGCCGCATCAAAGAGCTGAGGTTTTAAAAATCCTGTTAATTGGCTGAATGAGAACATGATGATATGCTTTAAGTGTGCAAGTTGCTTAGGTAAAAGAAAACAGTTGTTGGCGGAGTGCCAGCAGTGTGTTATGGTGGTGAAAACATTTTAGCTTAAACTACAAAGCTGCTGATTCAGACTCAGCCTACAACTCACTACAAGCCATCACTTAACAAATCAGAGCTCAAACGTTTAGAAATGCACATGTGAACAAAGTATAATGTGTATGACACACTTACAGATACGAGCTACAGTGGAATGATGAACTATTTGTTTTTAGAAATCATTTCCTTATCATTCTTATTACTTTTTTCTGCCTTTTCTTACTGCAGTAAAGCAATGTGGACATCCTGGTGATATCATGTATGGGAACTTCCAGCTTGTGGACGGTGATGACTTTGTGTTTGGAGTACAGGCGAAATATTCCTGCAATGAAGGGTATGGTAAACAAATCAAAACTTTATTGTCTGTCTGCTCGAGCATTTACTATTGTCAGACTGAACATATAATATTATAATATGACAGCAATAATTGTAATTATTGGTTCTCCAAACAGTAATGTTAATATTTGTTCACTTAAACACATTATAAATAGAAAAAAAACAGATTCTCAGCTTTATTCTCCTGCTTTTTGCTGATGACATTGTGTTGTGTAGCACCAGAAAAGGGGAAGTGGAGAGGAAGTTAGAAGAACAGAGAAGGGGTTTTGGAAGACAGAGAGTTGCATAGACATAGAATTACTAGACGTCGCATGACCAGCCACATCGTACGTCAACGTCACCGTCATATTGCGAGTGGCACTGCTGTGGAGTGAAGTAATGGATAAAGATGCCTCACGCATGTGCTGCTTGGGATTGTACAAACCGCTGTATGCTCCAAACCAGATCCTGGGGGATTACATTTCATAGGTAAGGCTGAACAATTGTTTTATTTATATTTGGCCATTAGAAAATCCCGTTTTATAATCTTAACTTTAGCTACGCCAGGCTAAGCCAGCAAAGCTTTGCATTTATGTGCTCAAGTTAGCCTCCAAACAACGTTTTGGCTAAACGTATTTAGTCAGTAACTAGCTGTTAACTGATTCAAACTTTGAAGGTTTCCCAAAGAAATCCACCTCAGGAAGCAGTGGGAGGTAGCCCTTGAACGGCATTTTGAGAAAGCTATCCTGTGATGTGTGCCGTGCTAGTTTGGTAACAGATGCTGTACCGGCATCATATGATCAAGGCTACCACTTGCTCACATTAAAAATCAAAGGAGGTTTGATGATTCCTTCTGAAGTTACAGTCAAGGTGGTCAAAGTAGCTGAGCATGTTATCCAACAGTCGACATTAGGGCAAGCTGTCAGTGTATCTTTGATCAATCAATTTGTTCGGGCTGAGATTGGCTCAGATGATGTGTTTTTTTCTCAAGGAGCACATGGAGGAAACACAGTTTGAAACTGACAACCATCATCTTATGCTCATGTCTTTAGTTGTGTCTGTCTTCCACAAACTAAGGCTGCACCATATTGCCAGACTGAATACTCTCAAATTACAGGATCTGAGTGAGCGAAAGGAGTGTAAATCTGGAGGAGATCAGTGAGGTAGGGGGGAGCAAGACTGTGGAGAGCTTTAAATATTAAGAGCAGTATTTTGTATTGTATTCAGTAGTGAACAGGGAGCCAGTGAAGTTGAGAGAGAACAGGTGTAATATGTTCAGTGGATTTAGAACAGGACGCTATTATCCTGGCAGCAGAATTTTGAAGAAGTTGTAAGCGATGGATACATTTTTGTGGGATGCCAGATAGAATAGCATTACAATAATCTATACGTGAAGTGACGAGGGCATTAACCAATACAATACTGTGTTGCGTAAGAACAGGACGAAGTCTAGAAATGTTTCGGAGATTGAAGAAGGCAGTCCAGGAAATGTTACTTATATGTGAGGAATCATTTAATAATAATAATTATTATTATTATTTAATAATTGCCATTATTAGTGTATAAATGGATAGAAATAATTGCATTTAAACGATTCGCCAAAATCTGTATGTAAACGTTATTCTCTTTTTTATCAGAAAACCTGGTTTCCAAGTCTACCTGTATTAGAAAACCCGGTTTCCAAGTCTACCTGTATTAGTTTAAATGGCACTTTTGCCACTTGCAATGTGGTGGATGCGGTGACATATCGTGTCGACTGGGCAACACAGTGAATGCGGCGTCTATCTATATATGTCTATGGAGAGTTGAAGATAATAGGAAGGAAACCAAATAAAAGAGGTGTAACAATGATCAGGATTCAGAAGTTAAAATACAGGGAGAGTGGACAAATTTACGTATCTAGGATCAGTGGTAGCCCAAGATGGAGAATTAGATGCAGAGATAACCCATAGAGTGCAGTGAGGATGGAACAACTGGAAGAAGGTATCAGGAGTATTGTGTGATTGAAGGCTTAAGGTGAAGGTTAAAGTTCTTATGATAGTAGACAGACCAGCAATGATGTTTGGAGATGAGACATGGGCAGTAAAGGGAGCACAGGAGAAGGAGTTAGATGGGGCAGAAATAGGAATGTTGAGGTAGATGTGTGGAGTTAAACAAAAGAAAAGACAGAATAAGACATGAGACAATCAGAGGTACAACACAAATGGGAGAGACGTCTAAAAAAAGTCAGAAAAGTAGGTTGAACACGTGATGAGCACAGACAATGAGGATGTGGACAAAGTAGTGATAGCAGTGGAAGTACAGGGAGAGAGAAAGTAAGGGAGCCAAAAGTGGTGGTGGACAGATAAAGTTAAAGAAGGAAGGAAAAGTGCCTGACTGAGGAGGAGGTGCAGGACTGAGCAGCTTGGAGAAGGTTGATCAAGTACATTGACCCCGCATAGAAGTGGTATAAGAAGAAGAAGACAACTCTGCTCCTGCTCCATTTTGATCCTTGTTGCCCATTCATATTTTTGCCTTTTTTGATCCCTTGCTTTTTCCGCTCTGCATTTCCACTTTTCTTTGCATCATCTAACCTTCTCAATAGTTTGCAACAAGGCTCAAAATGAATAGCACTACAGCATACACTACCATAAGGAGCGGCTGATTTGCTGTAAATCATGTTGGTATTTATTTTGATGTATTAACTCATTCATTAATTATTAAACACCAATTCACAGTCATGGAGCCTAGGTGCCTATTCTTTTGTACAAGGCAGATGTTATATAGTCATATTTAGGAAAGCAGTGGGTGTTATGGTTAAGTATATTTGTTAGTAAAATCATTCAATAAATGTTCGTGTTAAATTTACTATTGTCTGACTGAACATATATTATAATATGACAGCAAGAAACAATCCATTACACAGTCAAAGACAGGGTACCCTCATGCGCACACATACACAACTGCATTACACAAGCATCTAATCATGAGGCATGTCAGACTTGTCAATTGGAGTTGCTAATCTCATCTCTGGACCATGTCACTTTAAATGAATGAAAATCGCTGACCATGTCACATTTACCGACCAAGTGTCGCTCTTCCAGTAGAGTCATGCTCACCATTTTTTGTGGCAGCTGCCTAATGTAGTTGGTGCTATATAACAGATTTGGGTGAGTTCAGCCAAAATCTCTGCCCTTTTTTTAATTCTGTAAAATATGAAATATCAGACAGGCAAGCTTCCCATCTGTTTGTGTGGTTCAAAGCCCCCACATTCCTTATTCCTCATCCTTGTTTCTATGTACTTTACTTCCAGATGAGCATTCATTGGTTGTCAGCTCTGATGCACACAGAGATTAACCCTACAACTAAAGACAAAAACAAACCTGCTTAATTTTAGTGGAGTGAGTCACAGACTTACTATACACATTGGCTTCATGGGAGTGTGCCGCCAACTGCCTCTGACTCAGTATGATTATGTAAATGAAGGCTAAGACCGAAAATCCCTGGAAATGTTGCCTAAGGTGACAAAGCCTGTACTAGCATTGGATGAGGTGCCATTTTATTTGGCTGGAATGTTCACATACCCACACACAGACCTTTCCACTGAGCCATCTTAGCATTGCCAATTGACCTAATGTGGAAAACCAGATCAAAAAAATGACTTACAAACTTCATAGTTACAGTGACCAATGATGTAAGAACCCAGATGCTGTGAGATAGAAGTGGAAAACCAGTCGTCTGTGTGGTGCCTAACAATAAACATCAGTGGACTGGAAGGGTCTGACTGAGACATCATGATAGCTTAGCTATTAGCTGATAAGCCTAAAAGACTGAATTGTCTCCTCTTACTTCTTATGTTCTTGGAAATAACATCAATGCAGATACTCTACCTTCGTATTTTACTTTTTAATGGACAATAAATATAATTATTTGAGAAGAATGAGAACTTCAGATATTCTTCATTTTTTGTTTTTTTCATATTGTTCTGAAAATGATTATTTAAGAATGAATGGTACGCCATTGCTTGATTAGTTCCTTTCTTCTTAATGATTTGCAGCTCTTGGCCATTTGCGTTTTGGCTAATAAAAGGAAACTGTAAACATGAAAACTCCTGACAAGCAACTGAATTAAAGTAAAGAAAAAGGATTACAAAATGTAGAGATGCGTGTACCCTTATCCTCATGGCAGCGGAAGGTGCCTTTCTGATTATTTTTAATTACTGAATAATACAGTAGCCTGCTACTTGAATAAGGAGTTAAATTAACATTTGGCCAATGACTGATATCAGCTGGAATTAAAATCTGCTGCTATTACGACTCTTACAGACCAGGTTTGCCCTCCCCTGACCTAAGCTGTCCCCACAATGACCCCTTCTGTCATGTAGCCCCCATTATTGCATGACTTTCAACAACAAAGATTTAATATTCTGTATTTGGGAACAAATGTATGGCTTTAACTTCATAACAATTGATGGCTTGTATAGTCGGAATATTCTAAATGAATGCCTCTTGTTTGCTGCTGTGTCATTACAATAAACTATGTGTTTATTTATATACTGTATTGATTTAAAAATTTCAGTTCTTCAAAGCCAAGATTCTGATAGTTTCTTATATTCGAATTTAGATACTATATGGCAAGTCAAATAGATTATCGCGTCTGCCAGTCAGAAGGATGGACCAATGATCTTCCACATTGTGAAAGTAAGTGCAACATCTCAACAGCTGATTATTTTCTTAATGGTAAAATGATTATTGCAAGTAAAGAATTTCATTTATTGAGGCACTGCATGACTGTAAAACAAATTACTATCCCAGCTTCCCAACTGTCTTAAACCTTTTGTCCAGTAATACGCAATGAATGAAGCGGATGAGTTGTAGACTTTAGTATGTTACAAGAAATGGAGTTAGATGTACCATAGTAGGAATACGCACACATTTTGAAAAGACACTGTGTTATAGTGTTCTCCCCTTTATACTGTATACATATTTTCACCCAACACACTTTATTTACACTATTTACAAATGTCACGTGCACTCACGAACCCCAGTGCCTCTTGCACTGATTCCCCCAAAGTCCAGGGCCCACAGTCTCTTTGCCTTTGTCCTGGCCGCCTCCCGTCCTCTCTCTCCAGCTAAGTCCTTCTGCCTCCCGACTTCCACCAATGACTGGAGGGAGGCGGCCTTAAATAAGGCTCCCGGATGAGCCCCAGGTGTTCCGTCCTTATGGCGGAAGTGCCGGGCTCCGGGATAATTAGGCACCGGGCGCCGCCTGGCGGTGGCCACGGGCCCTACAGGGCTGGGCTTCGAAGCCCTGTACCCGAGGCCCCTGCCTAACCAGGACGGACGCCCCACTCGGTCTGGAGGAGGCACACGCCTCCTCGGTCCTCTAAGCGTCCGCCGGGCACCATCCCCGCCGAGGGCCACGGGATGAACCGGCATCGGGGCGCCGCCTGGCGGTAACCACGGGCCCCTACAGGGTAGGGCTTCCATGCCCTCGACCCGTGGCTCCCAATAGAACCAGGACGGACGCCCCCTCGCGGTCTGGAGGAGGCACAAGCCCTCCTCACGTCCTTCCTAGCGCCCCGCCGGGCTCCAGCCCCGGCCGGGGGCCACAGTGCCCCACCGCTAGCGAGGACACGTGGGTCCGAACGGCACAACCCGAAAGGGCAGCACGTCCCCGGTGAGGGTCCTACTATGCCCCCAGGGTCCAACACGGCACCCTGGGACATCCGTCTTCGGCACCCCCGCCGGCGCAAACGCCCCTGTGGTCTGCGCCGCTCTCGCCCCCGCTGTTCCCCGCAGTTGGGACGCTATTGGCCTCTCGGCGTGGAGCCCTCGGAGCGCCCGCTTCAGGAGGGCAGGTCCCTGACGACGCCGTCCTCAGCGCTTCGCCGGGCTTCGGGCCTGTGGAAAAAGGAAAAGAGGGCCAGAAGCACTGCCAGGACACTCACCCCGAGTGCCCTGCCGGTCTCCGTACCGCAGTGCTCCTGCCCCCTCCGACAGCCCCTGACTTGCCTGCTGAAGTCCTCCGCCGCAGGTTCCATGCCCGTCCGCCTGTTGTCCGCGGCACCGCTCTCGCAGGCGGCTCGCCCAGCCGCCCAGGGGATCTCCTCTGCCCGCACAGATTTCTCGGACGCCCCAGCGCGCGCCCTCTTCCTATCGGAGGAACCGCATTCACCCCCGGTTCCTCCTTCTTCTCTTATGACGCTGACGGTCTGGGTCTGAGCACAGCGAAACCTCAAAACCAGCCCCTTGAGCTGATCGTCCGAACGGTCACAGCCATGTTGGCAAACCCCCACTTGCTTTACGGGACGGTAATACTCACCACCCCGCCGTGTTCTGCCGGCCTCGGTTCCAGCGCGCGCCGATCCTCCGTCCCACGCGGCGCTCTCCCGGCGAGCGACCGCCTTTCCGCCAGCTGCTCACACTGGCGAGAACACGTAGCAACTCCTCTAAAAGCGGCTCGGCGGGCGAAGGACTCCTCCGACACACGCCGAGCGCTGGTGAGAGAGAGAGACAGGCGTCGGTGGACTTACCTGTCCATCAGCTCCACGCGACGCCTGCCTCCTCTGGGCCTCTGGCCCAATCGGGTCTCGGTTTGGCACGAGACTGGCGTTCCTTGGGCCCGCCTCTATCCAATCATCGGCGGGCACGCAAGACACACCGCCAATCCCGTGCCTGTCAGCGGGCGGGACCTCCGGCCCGCGGCCATCTTGCCTCCCCTGCTCCGAGTGCGGAGACGTGCCTCTTCGCCGCGTTGTGACTGCGGGCGATTCCTTGAGCCGCAGCGGCTCGAATCCGCAGCCTTCTTCGCTGCCTCGTCGCCGCCGCTGCCGACAGCCCGTGGCCGGCGTGCCTCGGCCACGGACGCGGATCCGGTTCGTCCCTCCCTGTCGAAACAAAGGTAAGTCCGACCCCGAAGGGCCGATGATTGCAGGGCAGGGCACTCACCTCCCGAATCCGCCATGCCTCGCCCCTGCCTCGGTGTGGCCTTCAGCGGCAACGCCGGCCTGGCTGTCCGCCGACAGTGCGGCTGGAGCTCGCTGCGCCCGGCGGTGTCGAGTCCTTCTCCGCACCCGGGAAAGCTATCCGCTGTCAGCGGCGGTCTCTGGGCGTAAACGCTCCGCTGGTTGCACGGCCGCGCCGCTGGTGTGTGGGTTCCGCTGCTGCGCCGGGCCACAGAAATTTGTTTGAATGCAGGTCCCCGCCTTGCACCAGGCGGAGCATCCTCGGCTACGCCACTGTGAACGCTGGCCCTGGCACAGAAAGTACGGACGACATATACTCACCCAACACACTTTATTTACACTATTTAAAATGTCATGCACTCACGAACCCCAGTGCCTATGCACTGATTCCCCAAAATCCAGGGCCCACAGTCTCTTTGCCTTTGTTCTGGCCGCCTCCCGTCCTCACTCTCCAGCTCAGTCCTTCTGCCTCCCGACTTCCACCAATGGGAAAATAGTAATGGAGGCACGCCCCCAGTTTGAATCCTGGCCACGGGATGAACCGGCTCGGGCGGTGCCTTACAGGGTAGGGCTTCCGCACTTAATGAACCAGGTGGCTGGCTCCCGGGATAATCCCCATATGCCTGCCATAGCCCTCATATGTTACATTACCTTTCATATCTATGACCTCACGCAACAAGACAGAAAACCAGTAATGTAATGATTTACTTCATAAATGCCCGTTCAAAAATGCGACACTTACATTTTCTTTTTACATCTTCTTGCCATCTTCTTGTTTCTCAGACACATTGAATTTTGTTGCAGCAGTGCAGTTACCAATTTCTTTTGCTACCTCAATGACTTTTAATTTAAAACCAGCTTCATATTTTCTTCTGATCGAATACTCCATCGTAGGTAAGGGATGCTCTTATGATAAAGGTTTATGAGGGTGAGAGATACAAAAAACACAAATCAGTGCAAACGTTGTTTCGGAATAGTTTGGGTATTACTGTGTGGTCATGTAGGCACAATACATGGAAAAAAAAGGCCATGTGCTCCGTGGTTACTGTCTTAGGTGGGCATTAGACCAATAGCGTGAGTTTTCCACATTCGACTTATACGACCGACATCATAAAATACCAGAAATTATACAATAAAATCAAGTCCCGACTTGTCCGTGGGAGTACTTATCCGCGAGTATATACAGTAATAAACAAGAATAGTTGCATCTGATATCTGAATTATTAAAATGTGTCTAAATATTTACAATTGTAATAGAAATTTGTCATTTTTCACCCTCTGATAGCTGCCCATAGGGTGTAGATTCCTAGTAAAAGATCAAAAATAACATCATATTCATAATCACTAATCTTGAAATAGTCGAAAACGATACCCTATGTGCTTATGTTTGAAATTTGTCATTTTTAACTATCTGAGAGTGGCTCTTGGAGAGCTAGGACCACCGATAAAGAATCAAGTATCAAAAATGTTATCGTATTTGTGATCAGCAACCTCAAAATTTCATAAAACGACATTCCACATATATAAATATATATATATATTACTGATCCCTATTTTTTTCATAATTTTTATTAATTTTGACCCCTCATATTTCATTGGGGGGGGGCCCTTGGAGTCGGTTGATGTGGCTTGCACAACTTCAAGTCCTTCTGATCATTTTTACTGAAGATGCCTATTAGTTTTTGTTTATTATCAGAATGTCATTTCCTGCTACAAATGAGGGGGAACCCCAAAAGTTTGACCTTGTGCATACATTCTTCTGAACACAATGCAACTTGGGTAATAAGAAGTTCATCTTGCTTAGACTCCTAGATGGCACATTGTTTCATTAGTCTTCAGTCCGTCATTATGCTTGATCCAGCATGCTGTTTAAATGGAGTGGGCGATGGCCTGGCCTCCTCCATGGGAAGGAAATGGCAGAAAGAGAAGAATAGAAAGGCAGAGAGACTAAACTTATACTAGTTTCTGTCACACATCATTGACCAATGGGGCATCATGATACAGAGTGGCGTGCCTGATTCAACAGCCAGTCCTAATCAGCTACAGCCCAGAATTAGCCACATCCCTACTTCAGACAAGTTCTGGTTTCAGCACATCTCCGTTCTATCTCTAGGTTAACCTTGCTGCCATTTCATCTCAAACTAGCTGGCCAGTTTCAAATGTTCACTTGTCCTTTCCTGGGGGGATAGTTCATAAAAAACTGGTTGCAAGTAGGTTGACGAATGTCCCCAAAATCAACAAATTAAAGCCCCAAACCAGCACTTAACAAAACAGTCTTATCAGTGATAGCATTTCAAAAACATTGTGGAATTCACAATGACTTGCGTAAAGAAAATTCCTTCTTTCTCTGAGTCACTAATTAATTCCTAAATGACAATTTACAAGTAATTATCAAAATATTAAATATTACAGACCCCAGGAGGGGTTGGGGCTCATGTCATCTGCTGTATTCTTCATCAGCTGCCCACCAAAGCCCCTGTTGCTGTAGCAATTATCCATAGCTCCTTCAATGCATTTCTCATCTGTCATTGTAAATGTAGCTGTCACTACCTGTCCCTCTTTATTATCTTTACATTATCAATTGTTTTTTGTTCTCAGTACAACGATGTATGCCTGAAAAGGCTGTGGCTGGAGTATTGATCGACAGTGGCAGGTTTGCAGCTGATGAGGCAGTTCCATATGGAAATGTCATAAAATTTCAGTGCAGTTCTCCAAACCTCATGTTGAAGGGAGCATCGGAGATATTTTGCAAAGATAATGGAACATGGAGTGCTCCATATCCAACATGTGAAGGTAATGTCAGTAAAAGTGTATTTAATTTCTAAGAGAACACCATGTTCAGCACTGTCAGCATCAACCTGAAGCTCTGCTCCAGCTCTTTCTTCTTTATTGTGTTGTTCTTCCCCTATTTAAGTTTCTTTAGTTCATTGTTGTCAAGTATGCCAGTCACCTGAGATTTGATAACAGGGTATACTATGACCTTATAATCTTTGTACTGTGTAGTGGCCTTCCTCTTAAACCTTATTGTTTCAGGTTCTTCACCTCTTTTCATTTTGCTGCTGGGCTTGTTAAAGGTTAGGTCAGTGGATTTCAACCAGAGTGTCAGAGCAATACTCCAGATGTGCCTCAAAATCATACAATAATTAATCAAGTCAGTGGTTTTTGGATATGAATGCTACTGGCACCCAAGACTGTGTTTGGACGTGAGCTCCGAGAGGGCATAGAAAAAGCAGTTTGAGTTAGAAAGGTAACATGTAGAGTATGTTATTACAGCATGTCAGATTTTGGGGGCTGGAAGTCGTGGGTTAGCTGTTGTGTGGGTATTCCTTTGGCCTTTACTTTAGAAAACACAATGTCTCACTTATTGAAATTCACTCAGTTGACTCCACAGTCATGGTGTTTTAGTTCCTGTCTGGGAGCTTAGGTCTATTTATCAAGCACAACAGAATTACTCTAAAAGTCTGACTAGGATAACAAGTTGTCCTTCCTCAGAGTATGACATAAGAAGCATTTACAAAGCATCCTACTCCCAATTCCTGCAAGGCACAGGAGGCCACATTTGAGAATGAGTGATGTCACAATTTTACGGCACCCCTTGCTGTAAATTTCCACTCATGATGACATTTTGTAGCTTTCTGATACTAATGATAAGGCATCACTCCAAAGATAATAATAATAATAATAATAGTAATCAAAGTCAGGGGGAAAAAAGAAGAAGAAAAACATAATAAGGTAGGACACTGTTCTAAGATGTTTGTAAATGCTAGCAAAACATCAAGACTAATACAGTAACGAGCACCAAGATGGTGAGACACACACATGTGAAATGAGAGCTAAGCCTCATAATAGGCATGTCTGTTCAACAATGAAAGATCCACAGCCATACTTTCAGAAGAATCACCGTTCTGCTTTTATGGCCTTAAGAAACACCTCATAAAGTAACAGTTACTTAAGATTAATAGCTATAAATCGTGCTCAGTCTTCCAGTGTTCCTAACACTAGATTCTCTGAAGCCTACGAAAAAAGTTGTAATGCCGGGCCACCTTAAATTCCTTCATACCTCTCCATCAACATCTTTGTTTTGCAAATGTGTCAATCAGTACAAGCAGCAGGCAGCCTGCTATCCCAACCCGCCCAACCCATCAACGCAGCTGAAGTTATCACAGCTCAAGTCTGTTTATCTGGGAGTGAGGTGTCTGGAGTTGTATAGGGTAAATAATATATCGTTATTTGGAGCACATACACTTCATGTATGTTCCTTGTCTACAACGATCTGCCTGCTGCCAGTGCTGATTGACACATTTGCAAAATGAAGACGCTGATGATGAAGGAATTTAAAGATGGAACGTCATTACGACTTTTATCGTAGGCTTCAGGGATTCTACTGCTAATTGTCTTCCAGAATCCTGTGCTGTGTCCCTCTCTGTGATCCTCCCATCTGTTCTGCAAGGATTTATTTATCCAGTGCTCTATGAGTCACTGCCTGCCTTCTAGAACATTCCTGGTCTTATAAAGTGTAAAACAAGTACTCCAGGTGTTTGTGAAATCCAAAGTTCAGTGTACCTGTATGACATTTCACTGTCTATCATCTATCCAGACCTGCCTACTATCAGGGTGCTATGTGGTCTACTTTAACAGAGTTTGCATTTGTGACCACCTGTGTATTGATACTGCGATGTTGCTAGCGACTTGCATACTGTATGGGGTAATGATCATTAGGCGCATGCTGATTTACATGAATGCAGCTTGCTTTAATATTTACCCATAGGAAATCTTGGGGAAATGTGTAACTCTAAGTGTCACCTCATGTGTTGAAAGGGCATTCAAAGTTTGGTGTAAAATTGGAGAAATGGTTAGTTTTGATATACCCAAATCACTGCTACTGCAAAGCTGCATCTTCCCTGTACCCAAAAAAATAATATTAACAATGTTTTCATTTCATCTGACACCGCATGGCTTCTCCGTGTAGATGGATTGATCACATAGTGTAAAATACAGGTGCCGGTCATAGAATTAGAATATCATGACAAAGTTGATTTATTTCAGTAATTCCATTCAAAAAGTGAAACTTGTATATTAGATTCATTCATTACACACAGACTGATGTATTTCAGATATTTATTTCTTTTAATTTTGATGATTATAACTGACAACTAATGAAAGTCTCAAATTTAGTATCTCAGAAAATCAGAATATCAATTAAGACCAATGCAAATAAAGGATTTTTAGAAATGTTGGCCAACTAAAAGGTATGAACATGAAAAATATGAGCATGTACAGCACTCAATATTTAGTTGGGGCTCCTTTGGCCTGGATTACTGCAGCAATGCGGCGTGGCATGGAGTCGATCAGTCTGTGGCACTGCTCAGGTGTTATGAGAGCCCATGTTGCTCTGATAGTGACCTTCAGCTCTTCTGAATTGTTGGGTCTGGCGTATTGCATCTTCCTCTTCATAATACCCCATAGATTTTCTATGGGGTTAAGGTCAGGCGAGTTTGCTGGACAATCAAGAACAGGGATACCATGGTCCTTAAACCAGGTACTGGTAGTTTTGGCACTTTGTGCAGGTGCCAGGCCTTGTTGGAAAATGAAATCTGCATCTCCATAAAGTTTGTCAGCAGCAGGAAGCATGAAGTGCTGTAAAACTCCCTGGGAGACGGCTGCGTTGACCTTGGACCCCAGAAAACACAATGGACCAACACCAGCAGATGACATGGCACCCCAAACCATCACTGACTGTGGAAACTTTACACTGGACCTCAAGCAACGTGAATTCTGTGCCTCTCCTCTCTTCCTCCAGACTCTGGGACCTTGATTTCCAAAGGAAATGCAAAATTTACTTTCATCAGAGAACATAACTTTGGACCACTCAGCAGCAGTTTTGTCTTTAGCCCAGGCGAGACGCTTCTGACGCTGTCTCTTGTTCAAGAGTGGCTTGACACAAGGAATGCGACAGCTGAAACCCATGTCTTGCATACGTCTGTGCGTGGTGGTTCTTGAAGCACTGACTCCAGCTGCAGTCCACTCTTTGTGAATCTCCCCCACAGTTTTGAATGGGTTTTGTTTCTCAATCCTCTCCAGGGTGCGGTTATCCCTATTGCTTGTACACTTTTTCTACCACATCTTGTCCTTCCCTTCGCCTCTCTATTAATGTGCTTGGACACAGAGCTCTGTGAACAGCCAGCCTCTTTAGCAATGACCTTTTGTGTCTTGCCCTCCTTGTGCAAGGTGTCAATGGTCGTCTTTTGGACAACTGTCAAGTCAGCAGTCTTCCCCATGATTGTGTAGCCTACAGAACTAGACTGAGAGACCATTTAAAGGCTTTTGCAGGTGTTTTGAGTTAATTAGCTGATTAGAGTGTGGCACCAGGTGTCTTCAATATTGAACCTTTTCACAATATTCTAATTTTCCGAGATACTAAATTTGGGACTTTCATTAGTTGTCAGTTATAATCATCAAAATTAAAAGAAATAAATATCTGAAATACATCAGTCTGTGTGTAATGAATGAATCTAATATACAAGTTTCACTTTTTGAATGGAATTACTGAAATAAATCAACTTTGTCATGATATTCTAATTTTATGACCAGCACCTGTATTATTCCATCTCTGTCAGTTCAATATCGTTTTTGAGTTATTTGTTGTCAAACATTTCTAAAACATTTCACCCTTCTTGGAATGTCCCGTGCTGTGCCAATCTATTCTTCTGGAAGCTCTAAGCAAGACAGGACAGCTCATGCGTTTTGCTAAATCCTGGGGGAGTCAAGAAGAGTTTACTAAATTATAAGCATCACTCTTAAAAATAAAAGTGCTAAAGCGGTTCTTCAGAGTGATGCCATAGGAGAACCATTGTTGGGCTCTCAAATGAACACTCCACATGAAGGTTCCAGAAAGTGCCTTTTATTTACATCGATAGCAGATTCCATAAATCACAGTGAATAGATGATAACAGATTTGTGAAACACCAATTGGTTCACAATTTTAAAATGACTCTTGCTTCCTCTGATATCAGACACAGTTCAGATTTTCAGTCAGTCAGTCAGTATCCTGCTAGGTAGCTTACAATACAGTAAGGATTTCTGTTTATCCACATATTAGGAACTTTTTCAAAGCCCAACTTTTTTGAGCCGGTTAGGACCAGTTTCCTACTCTGAGAGGCTTGATAAATACGGGCACAGGTTTGCAAGCCGGATGAACACCAAAGCCTCTCCCGGTAGCCAATCAGTGAGGGTGAAGTGCTGCTACTCGTCCGCTTTTTCACATGTCAGTGCTGTCACACAGCTCTCCCTATTTGCGTGCGTGCTCCATCCATGTTTGGTTCACCAAAATGATTTGATTCTTTAGTGAAGAAAGAAAACATTGATATCGTAATCCCCTGCTCAATTTGCTCACAATAATCCTCAGGCACTGCATGTGTCCTATTACAGACTGGGAATTTAAACCTGTTTTCATGAAGGTGGATTGGCAGGTAATCTACAGGTAGAATCCATTGAATCATTACAGAGGGACTTGGACAGCATACAGGCTTGGGCAGATTTATGGAAGATGAAAATTAATGTAAGTAAAGTTTGAATACATAATGGGAGGTCTGAAAATAGAAAGTAGACCAATGAGAACGATTTAGGATTCATAGTGGACTCGACACCATCAACTGCCAGACAGTGTTCAGAAGCCATTTTTAAGGCTAAAATAATGTCACGTTATATAGCACCTTAATGGGAGAGATACAAGTCACAGGAGGTTCTGCTCAACCTTTATAATGCACTGGTGAGGCCTCATTTTGAGTATTGTGTGCACTTTTGGTCTCCAGGCTACAAAAAGGACATAGCAGCACTAGAAAAGGTCCAGAGAAGAGCGACTAGGCTGATTCCAGGGCTACAGGGGTTGAATTATGAGGAAAGATTAAAAGAGCTGAGCCTTTACACTTTAAGCAAAAGAAGATTAAGAGGTAACATGATTGAAGTGTTTAAAAGTATGAAGGGAATTAGTACAGTGGATCGAGACTGTTATTTTAAAATGAGTTCATCAAGAACACGGGGACACAGTTGGAAACTTGTTAAGGGTAAATTTCGCACAAACATTAGGAAGATTTTCTTTACACAATTAAGAAGAAATAAGTGGATAGGACTGGTGAGCTTTGTTGGACTGAATGGCCTGTTCTCATCTAGAGCGTTCTAATGTTCTAAAAAGGAGTAAGGCAACAGTGCTAATATTTGTTCCACCATGAAATCCCAAGCCATTATAAGTGTTGGTGTGAAATTTCTACACTTTCCCTTGGTCAGCATTTGTTTTTCTCAGGATGCTCTGGTTTTCCACCCACATCTGACAAACCCCTTCAGTCTAAACTGGCATGGTGTCTAGAGAAGGTTTTATAATGCATTAATAGTTTTATTCACTGGATTTCTTGTTTTTTTATTTATTATTTAGAACCAAAGTGTCCACCACCACCTGACATACTCAATGGAAGAGTTAAGCAGAAGAAAAAGCATTCCTATGCTAACAAGGACACCGTGGAGTATATCTGTGATGACATGTTCATCCCTGACGGATCTAAAGTTATAACTTGTAATAATGGGATATGGACATTAATACCAAACTGTAAACGTAGGTCTATGAATTATTTTCTATTATATGTATTCTTATTTAAAAATATCAGCAATACTTTTTGGCTTAATTCAAGCTGATTAGTTACTTGCATATACTTTTATTTTTTCCAGCCATATTTTAAAACAAGTGATTTAAAAAGAACTTTTGCACAAGCTAGAAGATCTTTTGTTTAATTGTTGACCATCATGGTGTCTCTCCATACCCACAGTGATGCCAAGGGAGGCCAGTCTTTACAGAAATGGTGAATTTATTACAGTGCAAATCTCACACTGGAGTGAACCCAAAATAATGACATAAGTGACAAACCCAGAACATCTGCTGTTTCTCTGGGGGTCCCTGAACAAACCACCAAACACTCCTGGTCTCACTGCTTCCCTGCCGCATTAATCTCTGGACAATGAGAGACTGATGAATGCCTTTCTGTTGCTCACCACAATCATTTACTGCTCTTCCATGAGTTTGGTTTCAGCCATGTTTCAGCTCACTTCCATCTAAGCCCTCCTTGATCGGGGCTGTCCTACTTTTTCTTCATAAACACCAAGCCACAGCTTCCTCTAGGTTGGGGGGCCTCATGTATAAATTCTTGCTTAGATCCCACACTAAAAAATTGCCCAGGAAAAACCAGCACACACTCCAAAAAATCTGATTTTTAAAACATTAAGTGGGCCAGGTTTCACGCCAAATTCCTTTATAAATCTCAGATTGACTTAACTCTTTCAGGGCTGGTGTCGACTTCCGTCAAAAGGAGGAGTTGACGAACTATAAATGGTGACAAAACAAACTGTTATCTTTTAGTTGGACTCTTGTTGCTAGAAGGAAATTAGCTTCATTGGATTGACCGAGATTTCCTGCACTTGCATGAGTAGCACGGCGCAAACAACGGCAAAAATGGGACTGACATCTAGCGAGAGATCAAAGTGAATGCGTAAAGCAAAATACTCCGTGGACGCGGTTTTGCCTATTATCTCTGAACTGGACTATGACTTGCTGGAGTCCGATTTTGATACAAGGAATCGAAAATGAATGTGAGGTTCCAGCTTCAGCTGACTGGTCCCCAGCTATTCGACGCGCCAACGGCACTTGTTTGCCAGATGGACTGCCACTTAACAATGATAAGAGGTAGAAACCAGATTACAATGCACTGCGACCGTGACCCCTGCTGCTGCTGCCCCAGGCACACAAAGACAGCCTGGCAGCAAGACTGCCGCACATTCTTGGCAAACTGGCAGCCGCAGCATGTATCAACAGATGTTTTATGTTGCTTTCTGTTTGAAACCATTGCTTTTCAGAAAACTGTTTTTTGAAAAAAATATTCAGCCCTCAAAGAGTTAAAACAATGCGCACGCACAAAGCTTTTAGTTACTCCCCATTACCACCCAACCATTTATGGCTTACAAAATGCTTTTATTTCAATATTCATGATCTAATCCTCATATTAATTTGGCCATGTGCTTGACTGATGTCTTTACTACAAACACAGAAAATGAAACTTGAGTGAAGGACAAGATTTGGGTCATTTGTGTTCTCTTCTCGCCTCTCACATTTTTGTACATCACATATTAGTTGTATATTAATAGAAAGTAAGTACAAATTCATTCTGTGACGGTGCCTTTATCACAAAATGGGTGCAGTCCAAGCCTGAGTCACACTCGGGGTTAACACCAAAACAATAAAACACACAAAATTGGCATTAAAACAATAAAAAAAAGTATAAATTGTTTACTGGTTTTGTATGACCTGCAAAAAATTCACATTTTTACTGAGTTTTGCGATTATGAAATTGCATGTGAAGTGAGGCTCGGCTGTTTCGCTCATCCTGCACACTTCTCTAAAAGGCACCTGCCTTAATTTACTAAACACGCACGGTGCAAGCTCAAAAGACATTTACAAACATTGTACCTGCGACCGAAACCTTAATAACATTCCAACAAAACTTTACAAATGACAATCAATATACAGAAAATAGAAAATGTGAAAATCCATAATATGAAAACTAATTATCATGTAGAGACATGCAGTTTTGAAATGCGCGAGCGTCGCCTTGATTCTCAGAGGTTCACAGCATGGCGCTGTGGTGCAAACTGTGTTGTGCGAAATTTGAAACTGTTCAAAAGGGAAATGTTTTCTAGCATTCTTGAAGGCAGTTAATAAATGGATGTGTGTGTAATTCTTAGGGTTCATCCATCCATCTTCCAACTCGCTGAATTCGAACACAGGGTCACGGGGGTCTGCTGGAGCCAATCCCAGCCAACACAGGGCACAAGGTAGGAACCAGTCCCGGGCAGGGTGCCAACCCACCGCAGGACACACACAAACACACCAAGGCCAATGTAGAATCGCCAATCCACCGAACCTGCATGTCTTTGGACTGTGGGAGGAAACCCACACAGACACGGGGAGAACATGCAAACTCCATGCAGGGAGGACCCGGGAAGCAAACCTGGGTAACTAACTGCGAGGCAGCAGTGCTACCACTGCGCCACCCTAGGGTTCATATGTAACTCATTTTTTGAATTGTTATTAGGGTGTTGGTTACACTTTGAAAACAAGAGTCAAACTTGTGTTGTACTGGTGAGTAGCTTCACATTGAACAGCACACATTTCATGACACACACTCACATACCCAGACAGGTAACAGAATAATTTCAAAAAATTGCTATCTCGTCCTACGTGTACCTTCACCACTTTTCCTCTTTATCTGAGTGTGTGTGAACATTTCTTCCCCACTGCTTCCTCAGCCGATTGCGTTCCCATAAAGCCTCAGACTTTTGTCACTTTTTTTGAGGCACCTTTCTCACCTCCTTTGCAGATTTATACTTTCAGTCTTTGAAGGCAACTCTGTCAGAGTGGGCTTTTACTC
The DNA here is from genome assembly GCF_016835505.1 of Polypterus senegalus. Taxonomy (NCBI): domain Eukaryota; kingdom Metazoa; phylum Chordata; class Cladistia; order Polypteriformes; family Polypteridae; genus Polypterus; species Polypterus senegalus. The sequence continues at coordinate 115,394,601 of NC_053167.1, read as the reverse complement.
CTCCTCGTATATCTCACATTCACACTTCCTGTTTTAAATGTATCCCCAAAGCCAAACTGACCAATCAGATTGCTCAGAGGGCAAAGGACACACAGACCATAGTGCTTTATTATAGAGCAGATTATTTTACTGTTAATAGCTGAATAAACATAACATTATATTTTTCATGTCATGTTGGAACATATTGCTTTTCATTTATTTATTTATTTTAAATTATCATTGCTATTTTCTTCAGTAGTTTAATGGCAGCCGCCATACTATTTATGGCAACAATGCCCCTAACAGGAAGCATGAGAATGATGGGTAACATCATGTTGGGGTGTTATAGCATCATTCCTCTAATTCAATAAAGAGAATCTGAGAGTAATTGGATAATTATTCTTTACTGTTATTTTGTTTAATTCGTGATAGAAAATACTTGTCTTAAACCGCCATCTTTTTTTTTTTCAGCAAAGCCCTCTCCTATCAGACTATTAGGCAACGCTATAAAACCCTTCTCCAAATTCTCACAAATACATTTTTCCATACCCTCACTTTCAGGTTTAGACAGGACTTAAACTTTCCCCTTCGGAAGAAGATCATCATGCAGTAAGTCGGTATGCACAATAACATTTAATTTGTCTAATGCCAAAGCTGGTAAATCTCGCAACAAACCATAAAAGAGTGCAAAACCTCCAGTAGTCAGTTATGTTTGCAAAAGGTACCTCACTGAGCAATTTCTCTCTTACTCAAGCCAATGTGGGGATTATGCTGTTTAAGATAAGGAATTCCAAGGGTAATTGGTGAAATTATTTTAAAAAAGTGTAATGACTTCAGAATGCAATAAAAAAAATAAAAACAAGTTTGGAGTGTAAGAGGTAGTGAAATGTATTCAAGAAACTCTCCCCAATAGGCGTCCCATTTATAAAGAGAATTCATAGACAGTATTGGTAGTATTGGTATTTTTTAAAAGTTTAATTCATTTAATGCGAGGAGCTTATCAGAATCAATTATCAGAATGAGCAGAATCAATTAGAGCAACTCTATTTAAGTTATTCACTGCTATTGGTACCACAATTAGATTCTTAAATAAAGATGGACTGTCCACAGTGAATTTCTCACATGTATCTGACAGTACAGTAGATAACAGATACATGAAAAGAGAGTGTTGACATTTTTCATCCCAAGAGGGAAATTTAGCTTTTTGCTGAAGTTTAAGAAATATTATAACAAAGAACATCAACCACCCTCAAATATACACAAAGTACGAGGGGTGTTCAAATATAAGCAGGAATTTATGAGCTACATTTTATATATTGAATACAATGAAACGACTTACACATTATTTCTCTATGTAGTCTCCGGTCACTGCAATCCACTTGTTCCAGCACTCAGGAAACTTCTAAATTCCCGAAGAGTAGAAGTCTTTTGACTGCATGTTGAACCCATTCTTGCACAGCGTCAATAACCTCCTCATTCGGCTTGAATTTCTTCCCTAACTAAAAATTGTGGGCCGAGAGATGATGGTCCCTCTCTGAATGACTTGCACCAATCATACACTCTAGACTGAGATAGAGAGACACTCATCCTCAAGCTGATTTTTAAGTCTCCAATAAATCTGAGATGGAATGACTCCTTCATTTGTCAAAAACTGAATAATAATTTGCTGCCTAAAACACTACTGTGTACCTCCTGCTCCGACGTGTTGATTACAACTGACAGGAAGGGGAGAAACAGCAGCTAGTACTACTAATGACAAGTTCATATATGTGTGTGTTTGTCCAATGAGTCAGGTCTACCTTACAGTCTTTATAAGAACAGAGTATGAAAATTCCTGTTTATAATTGAACACCCTTCCTATTACAAAATACAGAAAACGTCTGACTTGGCTAATAACAGAGCATTCCGGGTGAGGTATTATGCAGACGTATTGCTGTTGATATGAAGGAGCCCCTAGCAGAATTTTTTGACCCACTTCTGCTGAATAATTCATTGGCTGAAAGTCCTCAGTGTTGGTGTGTCAGAGAGAGGATGTGTAGCATTGTTCATAATGACACTCAGTTTTGTTTTCATTCTCACCTTCATTACTACTCTATCCTCAGCAGGGCAAATGCACAGAGTAACTTAAGTACATATCCGAGTATCTACTTCAATTACATGACTCAGTTGTTTGTTCTGCTTGTGTGCAGAAGTCCTTCCTGCCTTCTGTTCCAAGTGAATACACTTCTCGAGTCTCTGTTTGGTGATTCACTGTTTAACTAATATATAAAAACATTTTGGAACAAATTTACTGGTAGCCTTGAGAATTTTTGAAGACCTCAGTTAGGTGTACCCTTAAAGATAAGGTGAGAAGCTTGGTCATCCAGGAGGAGCTCAGAGTAGAGCCACTGCTCCTCTGCATCGAGAGGAGTCAGATGAGGTGGCTCAGGCATCTGATCAGGATGCCTCCTGGATGGCTCCCTGGTGAAGTGTTCTGGGCACGTCTAACTGAGAGGAGGCCTCGAGGAAGACCCAGGACACACTGGAGGGACTATGTCTCTCGGCTGACCTGGGAACGCCTCGGGATTCCCATGGAAGAGCTAGTAGAAGTGGCCAGGGAGAGGGAAGTCTGGGTATCTCTGTTCAAGCTGCTGACCCTGCGACCCGATCTTGGATAAGCGGAAGAGGATGGATGGATGGATGGATGGATCAATTAGGTGTCTGCATATCTTTCTCTTTCTCCTGGTCTGCCAGAGTAAAACACAGTCTTTGTCCTTAGATATATTTGGATGTTCTTACCTATAATAATTGAGCTTTAAGAGCTGCTATGTCTTTTTGTGATGGTTATGACCTGAATTGTACCCTACTGGAACATTAACATTTGAGCATAAGAAAACCTTAATTTTCAGTGTGATACAATAGGCTGGATGTGCATACAGTATGCCTAATAAAAATGGTGCTCAACCCAAGTTGTATGATCTACCTACAAGAGTTGTCTTAACAGCAATCAAAGGGCCAGCCTGGCAGAGGCATCTAAACCAGGGACTTACCAAGTGGGTTTAGGGTGAAGGGTCATAATGTTCCAGCTTTGTTTGTAACAACCTGAATCACTAAGGTGATTCCAATGGGAATATTTAAATATTATTAGTTTTTCATAGGCAATCATTTCAAAAGTTAAACCTGAAATAATTCACATGGTCCTAATCAGAAAGCAAAAGTAATCCATGAAGGACAATCAGTTGTAAAGCCAGTGCTTGAAGTGGGCCGTGTACTCACAAGTGAGCGATACCAGCACCTCATCCGATTTTTACTCAGAGTCCTGGCAACATTTCTTAGAGTATTGCTAAGTAGTCATACACAGTACTAGTGACATTTCAGGTTTCACGGTGACACTGGGGAGCACCAGGGACCTGGGCAGCCGTTCTGTGATTAGACGCTAGTGTACCGCCATTAACAGTAAGTTGGTTCCACTTTGAGTACTGTGTAGACATACATTATAAGCACACTTAAAAAAGCTCTAATTGCCTTATTTATTTTGTAGGCAAACCCACATTCTGTGCCAAACCTGACATTCGCAATGGATTTTTTTATCCTTTGAAGGAGCAGTTTTCATCAGAAGATCATCTATATTATTCCTGTGATACGGGTTACAAGACTGCCAATGGCCACTGGTGGGATACGGTACAATGTAAAGACGGGGTGTGGACAAGTGAAATACGGTGTTCACGTAAGTAAGCCAACATTTCTGACTATTATGCATTTTAAGAGCTAAATTCTCTACTTCAGAAAATTTAGAACTGACTTTTTTTTCAAAACAGCTGCATATATAACAGAATAGGCCCTAGTTCTGTTCATATACCAGCCATTGAGTTACTAAAGAGCACAATATATACTTTCTTATTTATGCTGATGATATACAACGTTGTGCTAGTAAGTCCCCACTACTAGGTTTTCATTTAAAAATTGTGCTATAAACATAAATGATGTTCATCCACACTAGCATTGCCACATCATTTAAAAAAGTATTTTTGTTCATACTAAAATTACTGAAAATGCATGTGAGTACACCTTCCACCTTCACTGGGCATGTGCACAACATAGGCCCCTTTAACTGAGTTAACACTGTGCCAATTTGTAGTCACTGAGTAATATTCTAATTTTTTCATCCAAATTTCAGCTTTATTGGTCATCATTTCACACATAGTATGAAAGGGGTTGCAATGGGTGACTGTCGTTTAACAAAATAATTTATCATGTCAGAAATTTTAGTCAACTGTCTTGTAGCATTAGCAGTCTCATAAGGCAATTTTCTGATGTCGCCATTAAATTTCCTGACATTCTTTATGCAGAGACCGCAGTGACTGTGCACTGTACAAGTATTTAGTGAGTACCCACATCATGGCATGTCCATCTGACCGAATTTGCTTGTGCAGTCTGAGCACATATATGACTGGCGACTCTGTCGTGCAGTGTGAGTAGTCCCTTGACCGCAATTTCTAAAAATCTCACAAAACCCTATTTAGGTGCATTCAGGTAAGCAACACAACAAGCAGCATAGAATGCTCCTCATTTATGCTGGCTCTGTTGGAAATGTTTTTTCTTCCATAACAATTTAGGGAATGAGATGTTGCAATGAGCAGGATCCAATAAGAGAAGAGCCATGTAATACACACAAACCAACCAGAGTATGTTTTTAGATATCTTGCTTTTCGTCTCTCCACATTGAAACACCGCACCAGCATTTTTAAAGTATCTGCTCTGCAGAGCATTTTAAGTAGTGTTGCTTTTCATTTGTTGAAAATATTACAAGGTAGTGTGGATGAGAGGTGAAAACGAAGACTAATGTCCGAGTTTTCAAAATGAAAATGAAGTAGTGTGCATGGGCTCATAGTGATGATAAATCTTCTTCTTCTTCTTTCTGCTGCTCCTTTTAGGGGTTGCCACAGCAGATAATCTTTTTCCATAAGTGATGATAGATAGTAACTTAAATGAACCGTATGAACTGACATCAGGTGTTGGTTAGAACGCAGCTTTTTAAAACTGAATGATGAAACAGGCTGTAAAGAAGCCAGAGATCAGAGTGGGGGCAAATCGGCTTTCCTGGAGATGCAGCATGTCGAGGGTAAAATTTAAGACTTTGACTCTGACTTGAATTATTCAGATCATTGAAATAATGTTAGTAATCCTGCATGTTACCATTTATAAAATATACATGCATTCTTTTGGCTCGATATGACTTTTTCCTGAAGTGCTTTAGAGTTTATCTATCAGTGTTTTAACATTTTTCCCATTTCTTTAATATCACTCTTACTTATTTTACAACACCACTAATGGCAAACCCTAACAATGCTGTGATATGACGTGGAGCAACACTTACAGTCGATTCACAAAGTATTCAACTCCCTTCACTTTCTGCACACTGTATTGTATTGTAGATTTAATTTTTAAATGGAAAAATTTGTTAGTTTTGCCCCTCTGTCTACACTCAATAACCCCTAATGACAAAGTGAACACGTGTTTTCAGAAAGGTTTGCAAATTCTTTTAAAATCAAAACATATAAATATTCAATTCTTTGTTGAAGACCCCTTTTCAGCAATTACAGCTTTGAGTTGTTTTTGGTAAGTCTCTACCGGATTTTCACAGCTGGATTTGAGAAGCTTATCCCATTCTTCCCAGCATATCCTCTCAAGGTCCATGAGATAGAATGTGAAGCAGTAGTAAGCTGCCATCTTCAGGTCTCTCCACAGACGTTCTATGAAGTTTGAGTCAGGGCTTTGTCTGGGCCACTCAAGGACAGTCTGAGACTTGTCCCAAAGCCGCTGTAGCGTTGTCTCGGCTGTATGCTTCTGGTTGTTGTCGTCAGGAGCGGACTGGGTCTCTAAACCGGCCCGGGTATCCTTCAACGAGGGACATGATGAGGGTCGACCCACTCGGCCCATTATTCATTGTGATTTTTCTTAAAATTTGTGATGAGCATGCAGCTCGCTACTTGCTATGAGCCTATGATATATACTCTGTTGCCAAACTTAATTTGTACACTGTTGTTTAGACACAACTAAAAATTTGACAACCTGCTTAGAAATAAAATTTAATGAAAAATAAAAATGTAGTAACACGGCTTACACGTTATTAGAGTACACGTCAAATGTCAATGTCATGTCCAAGTGCCAGGTCCCTAGTAAGCTAGTAGCTTACGCATTTTGCTGCTTTTAGCAGCCACATCATCAACAATACTGTTAGCGTCAAGTTTGGCTAGGATACTTTTCTCCACCGTCATCAACATGAATGCCTGAAGATGCTCTCACGTCATTGGGCTTCTCAGGTGGCTTTGATTCTCTTCAACGCAGAGAATGATCTTTCACACGGCACTTGCAACACAGGTGGCATTAGCATTAGCTTGTAGGCAGCACCCAGTGCTCTTGTACACATCAATTAAGAGGTTCAACCGGAGTAGCACCTTGTAACGTATAGGCTAACCGAAATGTAGCAGTATTGCAACAGAAAACAGCAAAAGGCAGTTTTGACCAAATTTATTGCTGCAACGTTGTGTACTCACAACTAAAAGAATTTGATGACATAATACGGTATGTTATATAGGACTACATAAATCGCAGTACCGGACAGATAATGTTTAGTAGTTTAGAAAATTAATTTTAATGTCAAACAGTAACCAGTACATAAAATTTATTTCATGAAACGGCCGGTCCATGACTAGACCAGAGTCCCCGGCCCACCAGGCATTGCCCAAATGCCCTAATGGCCAGTCCACCCGAGGTTGTCGTGTTGTAAGGTGAACCATTGCACCAGTTTGAATGTTGTGTGCACTCTGCAGCAGGTTTTCTTCTGTTTTCTGCTACTTTGATTTAACGGGCCATAACTTCATCATGCTTCACTCAATATTCATATTCTAACCCCACAAAATAAACTTCAGACATTTCTCTTTCAGTATTTTAACAGCTGGACAGTTTTAATATATATACAGTATCAGTAATATTTTTTACCATAAGATGCACTTTGAAAGTTATTCTTATTTCTACAGGTGTTTGAAAGCTCATTCCAACACCGCTGTATAAAAAAGTCAGCGAAGGTGTCAGGAACAACCATAAAAAATGTTATGAAATGTCTACAAGCAATATTTCTAGTTTTATTGTTTTAAAGCTGTACAACACATGGGAATCTTTTCCTCTTGTTTAAATTTTTGAATTTTGAAATAATGACCTACAAGAATAAAATTTCAAATCAGTAAAGGTACAGAATTTAATTCAGTCCACTGCGGTCATTTAAAAGATGTACATATTTCTGCACAGGACTTGTTTGAGATGCAATTAAAGTTGAAACGAGTGCCTAGTAATCTCGAGGTTATGGTTTGTCTGAGAATTGCTTCAATAGGCTTTGTTTGAAAAAAAGGTTATAGTCTAGTTCTCTCATGCGTAACACTTTGTTTAGATTCCATACTCAAATTTTTGCTTATGCTCAAAAGTTAAAAGTATATGCACAAAAAAATGAGATTTGTAAAACCTTACGTAGACCACATGTCACGCCAAATTCCTTTATTCACCATAAATTAACTTAAAACTCTGCACTCATGCACGCGCTTTTTAAATTCTCCCCATTACCACACACCAGTAAAAATCTATGGCTTAAAAAAAAAATTCATAATATTTATGATCTAATTACCATATATATTTATTTGGTCATGTTCTTCAGTGACCTCTTTTAAACAAACCACGAGAAAACACAGAAAAAGAAACCTCGAATGTGAACCTAAGGTATTACTGACTGAAATGGAGGCTGCAAATCCATTCTTTTTACTGGTCTCTCTGTGGGAGTCACAAATAAAACTAAAAAAAGAAGAGTGTGAGCAGCTGAATGGAAAGAGCAAAAAAATAAAATTAAATCCCTTTGCCAAATAGTAAATGTTAATGTTGCAATACATACAAGTCTCTTTACATTCAACGTACAACATCCAGACGCCTCTGAACTGCTGTCGTGTTGACGTGCTGATGGACAGAGTCTGGGATATCTGAGCTCTTCTTGGTGTATCTCAGGTGGCTGAGGCACTCCATGGTTCTCAGCTTGAGCTGTGGACTGCTGCACACCTTTAAGGGTCCGGACAGCATTGTGGTTGGCTATGCAAGGAGTGAGTTTTCAGGAGCTGTGATGATTTTTTGGCCCATAACGATAACTGGCTTGTGAGCCGATTTAGACTACTTGTGTCCTGAATTGGAGCCCACATTACAAGGACCATCACCCCGTAGTCACACGATTCCTGTTCCATTACAGGTTTAAACACCTGTGGAGGGCTTGGCTTTGGTGCTTTACAGCATGAACTGCCTACCAGTCAGGAATCTCACGGCCATTGCTGATAGGCGTCATGCTGTCTGTGTGGGATTGTGTAACCAGTGCTTGATGTAAACCTAAGTAACTGCCGGGGTACTCCTCTTTTGTGTCTGCTTCATCTTACTCTTCACGATGTATTGTAAAATACAAATAGTTACTTGGGTTAGGAGGACTCTTGGGGATTTTTGTACCCCTTGGTGGTTCAATTGTCCTGAAATACCTGCAAGGTCAGAGAGCGACATGCCCCTATGCACTGGCACACATCCACCATTTGCCACAAAACCAGTGAAGTGTTGCTTTTCCTAATGTTATCACAGCGACCGTCTGCACACATTGTGTGATAAAGGCACCATCACAAAATGAACTTGTTTTTTAAACAGATAGCACTTTCATTTAATTAATATACAGCTAATGTGGGATACTCAAATGTGTCTGAGTAATGTTATCGCAAAGTGGCCGGGCTGAACACCTGATTCCTTTACTTTATCAAACGTGGGCAGCAGACTTCACGGCCATGCTGTGTGTGATAGTAACGCTGCTAGTGCCAGTTACGTCTTACAGCACACAGCACACCCTTTTTTACACATTAAGGCAATAAATGGCAAATACATACACTGAATGGTAAAGACTGCTGTGTTGAGAGAACATGTCGGTAACAGAACGTGACTGAACTATGCCAAGAAAATCAGAATATGACTGATGAGCCATTGAAGTGTACAATGAAATTAGGTTTTCTGTTAACTTCATTGTTCTGCCAGTTGGAGTCACGCCAACTCCAAAAAATGCTGAACAGGACTTTCAAAAGTTGCCATAATGTTAAGCCAATCTTCACACCATCGTTGTGTTTTCTAAATTCTGACTTCTATATAACAAATAGCTTGCACAGGTTCTATACATGAGCCCCCTGGCCCGGAGTGCTGGCTGATTTTTCCGTCAGTGTTAGTTTCATGATATTCCATCTGAGCCACTTGCAAAGTTCTTAGCTCAGTATTGTGAGTCTGGACATTTATTAAAAAGTGTATTTCTATCACCATACATATTGAGTTGCACTGGAAGACATGATGCCTTGCATTATATTGTGATATCCGACAATCTATTTTATTATATTATTCTTTTTGGAAGAATCCTAGCCCACCCACCACAACTTAATTTATCTCAAATTTCTGTATGTGTTGTGGTCCAGAGCTTTTTCAGAATTTGGAAAGAATGTCTTTGTGCTAAAATAAAGCCTGGGCTCGCCTAACAGTCTGCAGATCTCAGTAGAAATGCGGGGCTAAGTGGACGTTGTGCTCCTTGAAAAATCAGACTGGCTTCAAATGAGATGTAAACGTTTGTATTGACATTATATTTGATGAACTTCTGTGATTTATAAAATGAATACATTTATTAAAGGTATGGCCTAATTAGGTTTGTTTTCATTTTCTTTTTTAATTGTAAACACAGAACCATTTGATTGTGGCTTTCCACCACAAGTTGAAAATGCTGTGGTGTTGACAGATGTGAGGCCAATTAGGGATACGGAGCAAATTCAATATGTCTGCAAGAAAAACTACAGACTGAACACAAACTATAAAACACAATGTCAGCGCGGTAAATGGGTGAACCTCCCTCAGTGTCTAAGTAAGTATGTTGGTTTCTTATATTTAAGTGCTAATCACTAACCTGTGAACTTTATAGAACATTGTGGAAAGCATAAACCTGTTTAAGAAAAATATATAAATCAAAGGAACACTTGCAGCCCCCTGTGTTGCTACCGCAAATCTTATTCCCACAGGGCACCATGAGAGTTCATTACAGCCCTGTTGGGTTCCATGGGTGCCACCAGGGGGTGCTGCAGAGACTGTAGATCCCTACTTTGTTGGGGTTGCGCCTCACCCAGAAGTATGTGCGGACCACACTAATAGGCCAGCAGAAGTACTCCTGCATGTAGGATGAAAAAAACCCGCTGCCACTGCTCCAGGAGCCAGAGGTGGAGGCCAAAGCTTGCCGTAGGAAGAGGGGAGGCAGAAGAAGAGAGAGAGAGAAGGAAAGAAAGAGAGAAGGCTGAAGAGAAAGTGCCTCTTATATTGTGCTTATTGGCGCATTGCAGGTGGGAAACGTTTCCCACACTCAAATAAAAGCCTTGTGTGTTGCAGAGATTTGTGCCTGTTTCTCAGTCAGGTTTGAGGAGCTGGTGTGCCCCCTGGTGGCCACACAAGCAAAATTAAATAAGCAACAAAAATTGTAATCAGTGACACTATTTATGTATTTATACTCACATTTCATGAACCTTTTCTGTATTCACTGACACCTTTCACAGCACTTTTATTTATTTATTCTCATAATATTCCTTCACAAGCATCTGACTGCTAGCGAAGGGAATAGAACAAATGAAAATGAAGGTGTTTTTGAACTTCTGCAAAAGTCATTTGTTAATTAGTAAGGTTATGTTAAATTGATGCAGGTTAGGTGCATTGGCGGTCCTAAATTGTCCCTTGTATGTTCTTGGTGTGTGGGTGTGTGTCCTGCCCGGGATTTGTTCCTGTCTTGCGCCCTGTGTTGGTTGGGATTGGCTCCAGCAGACCCCCCGTGACCCTGTGTTAGGATATAGTGGGCTGGATAATGGATGGATTTTTTTAGTTATGTTAAAATACTAGGGGGCTTTGCCCCCTGCTCGCTTCACTCACACACCCCATCCCATTCCCCCCTGGGCGCGCTACACTCCAGACACTTTGCGTCTCTGCTGCTCGCGTTGTTTAGGGTTGAACACACGCTGAGGAGATGAGGTCTGATCAGCTGCTGTCTTTCTGCTGCTGCAGCCTTGCTGTCTGTTCTGCTTGTCACGATGCGTGTCGATCATTTGAAAGCCTGTACACCAGCTGTCCTTTTGTCTCACTGCCTTGTCTCGCGGAGCATCAAATTGTCTTCCGAGAAGATCACGTATCGTCTCCTTCCAAGATTTTTTTTATAATAGAGAGATTTGCCTATATGTATATTAGCGCATAGTCTTTTGGAGATTCTGTTATATTGCCCACAAGCTAAACTATAATGGAATTTTCTAATTATTTCTTGTCCCTCTTGACTACAGAGCAGTCCCAGTTTATGATCTGCCTTGCAGTTAGTAAGGCATGGAGGGCAAACAGTTTACAAAACGTATCGAATCGTGTCGAACATTCCATACGTACAGAATGTACTGAATAAGTAAAATATATGTCAGTTTGCCACAGAGAAATAACACAACCTTTAAGTATAGAAAGTAACTGAAATTTAACAAGAAAAAGCTAAGTTTGTAAAAGAAACATTTTTTCCTTTTTTGTCTTTAGTAACTTATTTCTGTAGTTTTGCTTTGAGTTTTACTTAAACCTTTTTAAAACAAACTTTATTGGACTGAGAAATTTCTTTTGTTACACGTTTGACTCCTGCTGGATCCTACCTTTCCAACTCCTTAGCAGCTCGAGTGTGGGAAACTGGAAAAGATGCTTAAATGTATGGTGGGGTAAAGTAGCCAATGATGGCAGAGCGCTCTTTTCTTTCTGGTTACACTGGAAGCTGTGGAGTGTCACATTTTCAGGAGAAAACTGAGCTCTGTCACACATTGTCACATCGTATGTTTCAGGAGTTAAGTTGACAGGTAACAACATGAATGATAAATAATTTGACAACTATTAAGAGAAATGTGTTTTTAGATTTGCAAAAAAATTTACATGTGGACTTTTCTGGAGTAAAACCAAACTAATAAAATGTGAACAAAAATGGTGAAAAGTTAGTTAAATTTAAACAATATATAACATGAAAAACTAAAAACTTCCACTAAAAATGCCTTAAAACCAGAAGAACACTGCTGAGCTCATATGACAGAATTGCAGTTTTTAACAAGACTTAATCGTATTTTTTCTTCACTTAGGTGATTCAGTATGTGCAAGGCCAAGTATCACTAATGGGTACATTGACCCGAACAAATCAGAATTTCGTGAAGAATATGTCTATTTTTAACTGTAATACTGGTTATAGCCGTTATGGAAGTCATTATTCACAATGCACAAAAGGACAGTGGAATCCAGCTTTTCCAACATGCCATGGTAAGTAAATGATTCAACTATTCATGTAAATGTCTGACTTTTTTTAACGTTCCCTTTTTATTTTTTCATCCTTACTTTCTCAAATTGTCTTTCTTGCCCAAATGTCCACCTGATTTCATTAACAACAACCCAGTGTAGGGAAGGTTCGTTGACCAAGAAGATACAGCTCAAGATGCAGGCTTTATCTGTAAATTGTCAATACTTTGCCCCTTTTTCTTTTCTGACCCTCCAATCTCAGCAAAACCAAATACTTTTCTTATCTCAACATTTAACTTTAGCTTCCAATTTTTAGAAGGCTTGTTTGTTCATGAAAGAAATCTTTCAAAGGCAGTTAGTTTCACATATGTTCAGTTTTGAAGATGATCCTGGTGAAACTGATGAAGAGAATAAAGGGGTGTTAGTTCTTTATATGTGGGAAGTTCTTAAAACCTTCATAGAAAATCTTGAAATCTGTGGCTTAGACTTGCATTTTTGAAACAGTAGCTTTATTTGAAACAATACTGATCTGTGGTGAATGTTCTTGCATAAAGCCAGTATCAGTTGGTCTATTATAACCCCATACGGTGCCCTCTATAATGTTTGGGACAAAGACACATTTTTCCTTGATTTACTCTTCTGCTCCACAGTTTAAAATTACAAATCACACAATTCAGATGTGATTAAAGTGCACATTTCAGTCACGCCATGTAGAAATGACACTTTTTATACTGTAAATTGGACCCCCATTTCAGGGCACCATAATCTTTGGGACAATTGGCGTCACAGGTGTTTGTGATTCCTCAGGTGGGTTTCATTGCTTCATAAGATACCTCAGCTTGCTTCTACCCTTTGGAGTCAGTAGTTGTCATTGTTCAACATGAGGACAAGAGCTGAACCAATGAAAGACAAAGAAGCCATTATGAGGCTGAAAAACAAGAATAAAACCATTGGAGACATCAATAAAATCTTAGGGTCACCTAAATCAACTTTCTGAAATATTAAGAAGGAAGAATGCAAAGTTGAGGTCAGTAATCGCGAAGGGACTGGTAGGCCAAGGAAGACCTCCACTGCTGATGACAGAAGAATCCTCACTATGGGACAGAGTGTGTGTGTGTGTGTGTAAGAGAGGACTATCTGCAGAAGACGTCATGAACAGAAATACAGAGGGCACACTGAAAGATACAGACCACTAGTTAGCAACAAAAACAAGATGAGCAGATTGCAGTTTGTGTAAAAGAATTTAAAAGAGCCTGCAGAATTCTGAATGAAGGTCTTGTAGACAGAAGAGACAAAGATAAGCCTGCAGCAGAGTGATGGCAACACCAAAGTGTGGAGACAAACAGGAACTGCCGAAGATCCAAAGCAGACCATCTTATCTGTTCAACATGGTGGTGGAGGGTGTTATGGCTTGGACATGTATGGCTGCCACAGGTACTGGCACACTTCTCCTTATTGATGATGGAACTGCTGACAGCCGTCGTACAATGGATTCTGGGGTGTATAGAAACATCTCATCTGCTCAGGTATCAGTAAATGCCTCCAAACTCATTGGACGGTGCTTCATCCTACAACAAGATAAGGATCTCAAACATACTGCTAAGGCAACAGAGATGTTTATTGGAGCTAAAAAATGGAAAATTCTTGAACGGCCAGTCACTTGCATTAAATCCAACCGAGAAGGCCTTCTATATGTTGAAGAGAAAACCTAAGGGGACAAGCCTCTTGAAACAAATTGGAGCTGAAGATGGCTGCATGAGAGGCTTGACAAGCTTCACCAGAGAAGATCCTCAGCACCTCCTCAGGGATATGCGACAAAGTACTAAATATGACAGCTTTAACAGACCTGTCATTGCAACGTCCCAAACATTATAATGTCCTAAAATGGGGGGACCATGTAGAAAAAGTGTTGTGTGACCAAAATGTATGCAAATCCCCTTAACTGAAAGTCCACAATGTGCACTTTATTCACGACTGAGTTATTTGATTTGCAATTCTAAACTGTGGAACAGAATGAAAAATATGTCTTTGTCTCAAACATTATGGAGGCCTCTGGATATACTCCAAGAGAAACAGTAATAATTATTTACCATTTTCAAAAATATTGTTATGCCTGAATTTTATTGTTTTTTTTCCCAAACTAATAGCCATTTTCTTAATATAGCAGGATGGGGGTAAAAAGGCACCATGGAGGGATTTCTGCACTGGAAGACTTCAATAAGTTCAAGAGATGAAGAAAATGAGAATATAAAAATCCCTGACATTTAAGTTCTGTTTTGTGTCTTTCTAATATGGTATGAAGTATGCTTTACAAAAGTAATAAAAATTATCTTTGCTACCAATTTAAATGTAACTGTTGATTTCAGCAAAGTACGAAAACAAAAAATGACATGAAAGGCAGTGAATCAACGAAGATACAGCAAACCGTGGCAGCCAAATTGCCATGCTGGATCACTTAGTCATTTTTAAGTTCACCGATGTACTGTGAAGGCTTCCATAGTGTTTTGGAAATCATACCACATACAAATTTAATTTAATATGTTGACATATTTACAAATATGAAAAACAAAGAGACACTTACAATATAAAACATACCTGATATAAAAGTTAATGGACTTCCTAAACCTCCTTAAACTAAGACTTGAGTAACGGAGCACATGAGCCCATCCCGGCATCACAGAGCTCATGGCAGGACCCAACCCTGAGGAGGTCCTGGTCTGAGGTCGGACTGAAACACATGTGTATTTAAATATGCAGTAATAAACTAATAAAGTAAAGAACATTGTGAAGTGCTCTTGTTGTGTCGCTCACCTACAGCAAGGCGGCCAGCACGGCTCCATCTCTATCGTGATTTGACACAACTGGTGCCTCGTCCTCAGCCTTATAGCTTCTATGAGAGGATCAGACTTGGCCCCTGGCTTTCTTGGCACAGATGCAGGTTGGCACATCTGTACAAGACAGAACCACCACAGAGCCCGTCTGCCCAGACATGACGGCATATAACATTACTGCCGCCTCCCATGTCCATTATCGCCTCCTTGTCCAATGCTACCGTTTCTTGCCAGCAATACCTAGTACAGTAGAACTTAGGAAACATAAAATCAATAAACAAAAATGTAGTTTAACTAACAAAGGACCAAAGATGCTAAGCCATAATGGAAGAGAAGAAAGATAAGAACATTACTTGAGGGTTCCTTGAGGAAAAGTTTGACATTTTTCAGGTCTAAGTTATTTCTTCACAATCATGGTAAATATCACTTTTCACATAAAAATGTACGAGTATTAATAAATTTTAAGAATAAATTCTTGCAGCTTACACTGAGACTACAGGCTAGCTACCAGGGTCCACAAGTGATAGAAAAAGCCTTAAAACTTTCTGAATAGTCCATTGTTCAAGACAAAACTGATACTGATTATTGAGCCACGTCTTGAAATTATATACATGTTGCAAAATAGCTGCTATAACTACTATTAATGTTCTCTGCATTGAACGTACAGCTGCTTTTGCAATCACTTTATAGAGATATTATAGCAAGGTATTCTGGGAATTTTGCAGCAGTTCTGTCAAACATACGAACCCCCAATTTCTGTCGTTCCATTTTCTTCCTGCATGTAACCAATTGCCACACAAGAAGCATCTGTATAATAAATGTAAAACCAGCAGTAAGCTGGAAGAATCTTCATTAGAGTTTTTAATTATTCCATCCATCCAGGGTTACGCCAGTCCCTGCAAGCATTGAGCGAGAGGCAGTAACAATCCCAGGATAGGGCGAATATGAGTGCACACATACACTTGTAGCGTCAATTTAGCATCACTAAATCCCCTAACCAGTGTACCTTTGGAAAAAACCGAAGTACTTAAAGGAAACCCAGCAGATAACATACGTTTTTTCACTCACCTGGTGAGGCGCGACACGCTCCAGGGACAGTGGCAGGTGGGGAGTTTGACTGTGGCATTACACCTGTCACACTGTAACGCAGGTGTCCTCTATCTATCGATCTACAAACTGCCCCTTATTGCAAGGCAGCCGCGCCCCCATCGCACCACTGTGCCCCCACCTGTTTAATTATTAGCAGAGTACGTTATTTAGATGTTAATTTATCTGTAAAATGTAACGTACTGTACATACTTTGATGCATTTCATCATAAAAATGATATCAAGTTTACATCCTAATATTCTAACGGCACACAGCTCTAAGAGGATGACTCATGAAAATCGAAATCGACTTAGAAGCCAGTCATCATCATCTTCATCTCTAAATATACGCCCTCTTCTAATTCTTCAATTTGCAATGTCTTCTAACAACACTAAAGCATCCATGGTGGTTGAAATAGTTTGGCCATTCCATGCATCATTATATTGTTACAGGTTGATTACAATCAAGTGCTTTAAATTTGTAAACGATATGCATTTAGGTTTCGGTTTATTTATTACAGCCTGTGTCATGGATGCAAACATGAAAAAGAAAAGTAAATGACACACAAACTGTAGCACTGCTATGATGCTGGGTGCCACCCGTTTACAAAGCCGAAAAGAAAAGTGCGAATATACGGTGTGAGGCTGCTATGAAAATGTGCGTCATGTTAAGCCAAGTTTGGTTTTTATACAGCTAGCTAGATAGATAGATAGATAGATAGATAGATACTTTATTAATCCCAAGGGGAAATTCACATAGCTCAATGTGAGCGTAAAAATGGGTGTATGCAAAATTTTTGTGTTTATGCACCATTTATACACAAGGGCCCTGAAGATGGCAGGTTACAGACACCTCATCCAATTTAACAGAGCTCGAGGGGATCTTCCAGGAAAAATGAGATAAACTGCCCAAATCCAGGTGTGCAAAGCTTGTGTAGCGTTACCCCAGGACGACTTAAAGCTATAATTGCTGCCACAGGGGCTTCAGGGTCCGTGTACTTTTTGGTATTTGAAATTTCATTTTAGAAGCAAAAACAAAAAAACGAAAATGAAAGGAATTTTCAGATTTTAAGTAAATAATAAAATGAGGGAAAATAAGGTATTTTTTTAATTCTATGGTAACAAATAGCAGTCATAAACTTAAAATTACACATACTTTTCTGGATTTATTTGTGATTTAAATAATTAAAGTGTAATAGCTCGAAAACAACAAAACAGACACACTATCGTTGATTGAAACCGCCCGTCACTCTTTTATTGTTCTGAAAAACAACGTAATGGTCCATTCTCTGCTGATGCCAGTGTAGCTTCAAGGCCATCGATCGATGCGTTGTGAGGAGGACTGTTCGCACGGGTCGTCAAAAATCGCACAGAAGAAGAAGTACTTCCGGTTTCAGACAACGAAAATGCGTCTGTTGTGTTGTT
Organism: Polypterus senegalus; assembly: GCF_016835505.1. Classification (NCBI taxonomy): domain Eukaryota; kingdom Metazoa; phylum Chordata; class Cladistia; order Polypteriformes; family Polypteridae; genus Polypterus; species Polypterus senegalus. The sequence goes on along the minus strand of NC_053167.1, from coordinate 115,376,926 downwards.
TTTGAGCTACACTTTCATTATTTAAATCAGAAATAAATCCAGAAAAGTATGTGTAATTTTAAGTTTATGACCACTATTTGTTACCATAAAATTAAAAAAATTCCTTATTTTCCCTCATTTTATTCTTTAATCAAAAATCAAAATCAAAAGGATCGAAATAACACGGTGACAGGAGGACCAAAGGGCCGAACCTTATAAAAATCCAAAGGCAATTGTGTATTCAACAAAGTGAAGATGCAAACACTGGATTTGCAATTCACCTCAAAGAGTTTAGTGTTCAAAGATTTACCTGGGAGCTCCGATGATTTCATCCATCCATTATAAAGCTTTATAGTTTCCAGTAAGGAGCGAAGGTCTATCAAGCATTTCTTTTAGTCTTTGGGGTCTTCTTTTAATTCACTTTGGATGGCTGGAACTTCTGGAGGGAGTCGCATGTGGCCGTAACGTCTGCTGTCTGTCTGACTTGCTGTATGTTAGCGAGCAGTGCCTTTACTTTAGCTGTCGCACTGACTTGCTCTGGTGTCTTGCCATTCAAATACAGCGACTTCTTCAGTGGAGCAGAGGCTTCAGAATAAGGTCACTTTGATGAATATGGCATAGCTGGAGTCCAGGAGGTAAGTCGATGCTCTGTAATTTGTTTTGGGAAGTACGTAATATGAAAAGAGGGGGACGGAGACAACTGGCATCACCAATCTGAGCACACATCAATACGCTACGCAGGGTTACACATCTCTCATTTTCTCAATTATTGACCACCAAATTAACTCGGCACATTCAAAGAAATGGATGCTAAGCGAAAAGCTACGTGAAATAAACGGTTTTACTAAAATAAGCCTAATTGATGGTCGTAAAATAATTCCACAGTTAACACTGTGTGTGTGTGTATCCTTATCCTGTCCATTCGGCTTTTTTCCCTTTTAAAAAAGAAGTCTCTTCTCGGCATTGACATTGTCCTTGACATTGCTAATTGTTCATTAAACTCTGAAATTTTTCCATAATTCTTATGAACTGAAGTAGTTAAACAACTTCTTAAGAAAATAAATGTTAACAATGTTGTCTTAGATCATTTTAGAGCCACCTCCAATTTGCCTTTTTCGTGGGTAACAACCTAAAAAAACAGCTTTTCAACAGCTAAATAGTAATATCTTCTGGATAAGTTTCAGGCCGATTTGAAACCGTATTACATTACAGTGACATATTTGGTTAAAGCAGTTGCTAACTTAAGGCTCAGTGCTGATGTACAGTAAATGAGAGATCAGTTGTTGTTCTTTAGGATGTGAGTGCAGCATTTGAGACGACTGATCACAGCATGGGCGGCATGGTGGTAGCGCTGCTGCCTCACAGTTAGGAGACTCAGGTTCACTTCCCAGGTCCTCCCTGCGAGGAGTTTGCTTGTTCTCCCCGTGTCTGCGTGGGTTTCCTCCCGCAGTCCAAAGACATGCAGGTTAGGTGCATTGGTGGTCCTAAGTTGTGTGCCCTACAGTGTGCCTAGGGTTTGTTCCAGCTTTGCACCCTGTGCTGGCTGGGATTGCCTCCTGTGACCCTGTGTTAGGATATAGCAGGTTGGGAAATGACTGACTGATCACAACATTCTTATTAAGCACGTTAGCCAGTTGCTGAGCCCCTCTCACCGTGACTTGTGTTGGTTTCACTTCCATATAGCAGGAGATAAATTCTTTGTCCTTGTGCTGCTAAAGCATCAGAGTTCTATGTATGGTGTGCCACAAGGACCCTTGTTTTTCTCAGTCTACATTGAGTTGCACAATTAACTGTCTATAAAATCGACTAATCCAGCATTTGACACTTTAACATTAACAATTTTTTAAGTGGTTGTTCTGAAAACTCAAATTTAGGTTTTAGTGTACCACCTGTATACTGTATGTGAAGCTAACAACACTAAATACATGTCTGTCTCTACATGTCTAATTACAATATCAATTACATTAATGGCCAGTTATAAATGTTATGGTAATCGCCCACCCATAAACCTAAATGCTCCCACGCACCTGTTCAGTCTGTCCCTGAGGCTTCAGAAAGTACCACTGCTGTGGAAACCATAATGCATCACTCCTGTTCCAAAGACGACAGGCACCTCTTTACCTAAAGACTACAGGCCAGCAGCACTCACATCTCACAGCATGAACACCTTTGAGAGGCTGGCCCTGGACTATAAGAGTTCTTATGTAATGTAATATACTCACCAACAAAGTCAAACACCCCAGAGACATTGTCATCACTGGATGCAGAAAAAGCATTTGACATGACTGAATGGAACTACCTTTTCACTAAATTGGAGAAATTTGGGTTTGGCCAGAATATTTGTGCATGGATCAAACTACTGTATACCAATCCAGAAGCTTCAGTTTGCATTAACAACATTTGTTCAGACTACTTTAAACTAGAACATGGTACCAGACAAGGAAGCCCCTTGTCACCGCTGCTGTTTACAATCACCATTGAACCACTGGCAGTTCACTGTTGAAATGCTTATCAGATAAAGGGGATTATCAGAGAAGGACTGGAACAGAAAATTTCTCTATATGCAGATGATATGGTACTGTATATATCAGACCCACAAAATATTGTGCCTGCAGTCTTAACAGCACTTACAGAATTTCAAAAGATCTCTGGTCTCAGAATTAATTTGAATAAAAGTGTACTCTTTCCAGTGAATTCTTCAGCATATAATATTAGATTAGATACTCTACCTTTTATCATTGCAGAACAGTTTAAATGCCTAGGGGTAAATATCACAAGTAAACATAAAACTCTTTATCAACAAAATTTTGCATGGAAAAAATTAAGCAAGACTTGCATAGATGGTCAACGCTTCATCTCACTCGATCTGGAAGAATTAACATTGTTAAGATGAATATCTTCCTAAGCTTCTCTTTTTATTTCAAAACATTCCAATATACATCAATAAATCATTTTTTAAGCAATTAGATTCAACCATAACCTCATTTATTTGGAACTCAAAACATCCACATATCCAAAGAGCGACCCTACAAAGACCTAAGGCAGAAGGTGGCATGGCTCTTCCTAACTTTCAGTTTTATTACTGGGCAGCAAACATACAAGCTATAAAAACACAAACAGATGAACATACACAGGCTTGGTCTGCAATAGAAATGAAATCCTGCAGCACTTCTTTATATTCCCTGCTTTGTGCCCCAATAAATGCAAGTTATCGCTAATATACTAATAACCCAATTGTGCTTCACTCACTTAGAATATGGAACCAATGTAGGAAACATTTTAAGATGGAGAATCTTTTATCAGTGGCACCTCTGCAGAGAACCACATCTTTCAACCCTCACAAACATATGAAGTTTTAATATCTGGAAAAAAATTTGGGATTAAATTGCTTAGAGATCTTTATATAGACAACATCTTTGCATCCTATGAACAATTAAATTCCAAATTTAACTTTCCAGCTACACATTTCATCCACTATCTTCAAATTAGGAACTTTGTTAAACAGAACCTGCCTGATTTTCCTCTTCTTGCACCCTCGTCCATGCTGAAAAAAATATTGCTGAATTTCAAGGACTCAGACACCATCTCTGCAATATATAAAATCATTTTACAGTCCCTCCCTTTCAAAGATCCAAGAGGACACTGGGAAAAAGATCTCTCAATTAATATATCAGAAAAGGAGTGGAAAGTAGCAATGCAGAGAATTCACTCGAGCTCCATATGCGCAAAGCATACAATTATACAACTTTAAATTATATTGAGCACATCTGTCTCGACTAAAACTCTCCAAAATGTTTCCAGGCCAAGAGCCAACCTGTGAACGCTGCAATCAAGTCCCGGCCTCACTGGGTCACATGTTTTGGGCCTGCGCCAAATTAACATCATTTTGGACCAAAATTTTTAAGTGCCTTTCAGACAGCCTTGGTGTCACAATCCCTCCTCATCTGCTAACAGCTGTGTTTGGGGTTCTTCCAGATGGGTTTAAAGTGGAGAAGGAAAAACAAACTGTGATTGCATTCACTACACTATTGGCACGCAGACTTATTTTGCTAAACTGGAAGGATGTTAACTCTTCTCTTTTAAGTCAGTGGGAAACCGATGTTTTATACTATTTGAAATTGGAAAAAATAAAATGCTCAGAGGATTTGTACAGAACTTTTTCAAAACCTGGCAGGATCTAATCAAAAATATTTTAGAATAAGCTCTTAAAGCACCGAGGATGTAATTCTCTCCGCATTTCTTTTTCTTCTCCATTCATCTCCATTGGCCCATCAAAGTCATCAATTTAGGCATGTTTACAAGCAGAGATGGGGACAAGTCGCATATGATCAAGTCCAAGCAAGTTTCAAGTGTTAACCATCAAGTCTCGAGTCAAGTCTCAAGTCACAGTTAAGACAAATCAAGCAAGTCAAGTCAAGTCAAGGGTTCACCCTAAGCAAGTCAAGTTGAGTCCTGATAAGTTTCAAGCCAAGTCAAGTCAAGTTGCAGTACTAAAACAAACAGAGGTTAAATTTTCGATACGTTTATTTTTGCACAGAAAATTTTTTACAGAAAAGATGAACTTATATACATATATTATGTATCTTATTTGCATTGCTATATTTAAATTATATGCATATCTGTACTACATTAATATCTGAAAATAAAATTGTGTTGCTTACACAAAATGTTTAAAACTAAGAAATCCAGTCTAAAATGTATAATGCAATTCAATCTGAAAGGATTAGTTTACTTTGACAACAACAATGTACAGATAATGTACTCACCCCCTTGTCATCCAATATGTTCATTTCTTTCTTTCCTCAGTCATAAAGAAATTGTTTTTTTGTTTTGAGGAAAACATTTCAGGATTTCTGTCTATATATAATGGATATGTATGGCGCCCCGAAGTTTGAACTACCAAAATGCAGTTTAAATGCAGCTTCAGAATGCCCGAAATGATTGGTTATTTTCCAAACAAATTCACAACGTATATACTTTTTAGCCTCAAATGCTGGTCTTGTCTCCTCTCTGTGCAGTCTGTGTGATTCGGGTAAATACAGTTAATAGATGTCAAAAACAACAATCTCTTTTATATCTTTAATGTCAAAAACATCCTGCAATGCTGTTTTTACCTTTTTTTGTAAAGGGCATTTGAGCTTCTATACTGTTAACTGTGTAAACACTGGGTCTGCACTTTTGCTGCAATCTAAGACTGTATTTACCCGAATCACACAGACTGCGCAGAGACAACACAAGACCAGCATTTGAGGTTAAAAAGTATATAAATTGTCCATATGTTTAGAAAATAACCGATTGTTTCGCTAGATAAGACTCCTCCTCCTCGGCTGGAATCGTTTAGAGTCTTTTGAAGCTGCATTTAAACTGCATTTTGGAAATTCAAACTTCAGGGTGCCATACATATCCATTATATAGAGAGAAATCCTGAAATGTTTTCCTCAAAAAAAACAATTTCTTAATGATATGTACTATATGTACTGACAGAATGTAAGACTTAAGTATTTATACAGGCTATGAACCTTATGAATTAAAGTATTGTGACTGAAGATTTATCTAGTATGTTTTACAGTATATATGATGCTTTAATACTTATGCTGTCCATTATAAGGCACAGTAGGGGATTTATGAATTTTTTTTAATCTAACGTTAGTGATGAATCTCGTTAATTAAAATGAACGGATCTTTTTCATTTCAGCAGAATATAAATATAATGTACAAAGTATGTTAATATAGTCCAGTGATGAAGTTATGAAGCTTAATCGTCATCTCTACGGTGGACATGCAATATACACGTTTCATACATAATATATAATCTGATATATTTGTTTTCTATTTGAACTGGTTTCATTGTTATACAGCACACAACATTTTGTTGTTATTGTGAGTGTACACAAAAAAATTATAGACACTTAACGTAACCGATTCGAACAATGAAATTATTCTTGTCTGTATGACCAAAAAGTTTTGAACGAGTTATTGAAGGAGAAGTGATTGCACCGACGCTTTCATCTTAGATTTTCATGCAGTATAACGTTACCCGAGCTGCAATTCAACTAACCACACGCAGTCAGTCCATACAAACGCTTGAAAATGCGCACATTTAATATAGACATTATAGTTTACATGTAATATCGAGAAGCCCTTTCATTTCAAGTTGCACTCAACATTAAAATGTGGCTCGCACTGGTAACGTTATAGCGTTTTATTTATGAGATGATCATCACATTTCTGATAAAAAAACATGCAACCAAGGCTAAATTATGACAAACAGAAAAGATTAATTTAATTAATTAGTAATCGTTTTATTAAATTGACTATAAAGAATTCGACTTTCTTACCTTTCCTTGTGGTTTTTGAAGTGCCGGATGAAATTTGATGTTGTGGTTGTCGTGTCTGATACTCTCGCGTTGCATTTTCTGCATCTGGCAAATCTTTTTTTGTTAGTACCGTCTAGTTCAAAGTCCTTATAGCCAAACGTGACTATATGAGGAGCTCGACTATTGTCTGCCATGTTTGGCGCGGTTTGAGTTGTGCAGCGTTCTTCTTCTTCTTCTTCTTGGTAACGTTAAGAGTTGTGCAGCGTTAAGGGCGCAGCCAATTATGGTGCTGCTGAGTCATAATTATTTTATTAAATTATTTTATTAAACGAATTATATTTAAAAGTTCAAGTCATTGTCGAGTCTTCCACTTTAAGTCAAGTCGAGTCTCAAGTCACTTGCTCTCAAGTCAAAGTCAAGTCAAGTCATTTTCTTACTTCAATCAAGCAAGTCTCAAGTCCTGAAAATTGTGACTCGAGTCTGACTCGAGTCAAGTCATGTGACTCGAGTCCCCCATCTCTGTTTACAAGCGTTACGTTTTACCCCGTTGGCCATGCTCTCTTTCTCAGGGGTGGAGGTTGACTTGTTCTCAATCCTATTTTTTGTAAAAATTGATCGATTTGTATGGAATGATTACAATAAAATTAATATATAAAAAAAAGAGTTCTTATGTAGTAGACCACCTGGACCCCAACTGCTGTTTGCCTTTCAGAACAAGATCTGAATGGAGGATACAATTATCTTCTGGCTCAACAAGGCCTATTGTCACCTGGACAAAGCTGGCAGCCTTGTGAGAAATCTGTTTTTTGATTTCTCCATTGCCTTCAATATCATCCAGCCATCCCTGTTAAGGTGGTAAACTCAGAGATGTGCAGGTGGATAAGCCCGTGGTGTCCTGAATAATGGACTCTCTGTCAGGCAGACCACAGTTTGTGAGGCTCAAGGACTGTTTCTGACACAGATGTGAGCAACACTGGAGCACCACAAGGAACAGGCTCGTCTCCTTCTGTTTTCACTCTGTACACCTCTGACTATAAATATAACAGCAGGTCAAGTCACTTGCAGGAATTCTCAGATGATTCTGCACTTATGGGGTGTATTGACAAAGGGGATGAGGTAGTGGAGAGTAGTCAGGTGGAGAATTTTGTTTCTTGGTGTAAAGAGAATTGTCTGCAACTTAACATCAGCAAAACTAAGGAACTGGACTTTCACCAGACTAACGAGCTTTTATGGTCAGTCACTTTTCAGAGATTGGATAAAGAGGTGGTCCACTCCTACAAATACATGGGGTCCACATTTACGAATGGTTGGTCTGATCTTGGCACACAATATAAGAAATGGCAGAGCAAGCTTCTCTTCCTTAGGAGACTGTGCTCCTTTAATGTGAGTAGTGACATCGTCTACAACTCTGATGGCCAGTGTTGGTAACATCACTTCAAGAGAGGCCCACCGAATCAACAAACTAAAAGGGAAGACTTAGTTATGAGAAGCACTCAGGACGCCCTGAAAGTTGTAGTGAAGGAGAGAATTCAAAACTGAGTGCCATTATGAACAATGCTGCACATCCTCTCTGTGATGCACAAACACTGAGGACATTCAGCCAACAAATTGTTCAACAGAAGTGCGTCAAGAAACTCTACTGGGGGCTCTTTTATACCAACAGCAATACACCTGCATAATGAATCACTGGGACTGTGACTGCCAAGTCAGAAATGTTACCTTGTTAGAATTTTCTTGCTTTAAAGTCATTTTGGTGTGTCTTCAGACCAAAGTGTGTGAATATTTATTTACTTACTTACTTACCTACCAACAAATTTATGTATTTATTTTTTTAAAGAGCTTCTGTAAAAAGCCAAATCCCAAAATAAAGTTCTCTCTCTACACCAGACTATATTTAAAAATAAACTGAAATGCCACTGTTATGCATACAGATTTAATAGCTGCAGCGGACCTTGACCTTTTAAATTATCTGATCCACACAATAGACATTCATTTGCAACTGGCATTTACACACAGAGCTCCGGTTTCCTCCCACAGTCTAAAGACATGCAGGTTATGTGTATTGGCGATCCTAAATTGTCCTTAGTGTGAGCTTGGTGTGTGTGTGTGTGCCCTGCGGTGGGCTGGCGCCCTGTGTTGGTTAGGATTGACTCCAGCAGACCCCCATGACCCTGTGTTAGGATATAGCAGGTTGGATAATGGATGGATGGCTTTACACACAGAGAACAGCCATGGAAAATGCAAAACAAAAATAAATAAATACATTGTTTTGCCTAAAGTGAAGATGAGGTGGAATTGTCAGTGAGAGTAACACACGAGTGTAAGGTGAGCAAATCAGCTAACAAGCACAATCCAATCAGAGAAGGGCCACTTCATAAACACAAACCAATCAGAGGGTGACAACGTCCGAGTTCCACCCATCCATGTAAGGCTGTGGAGAGCATTTTCAAAAGTCTCCGTTTTCAGAGGTTAAAAGCTCAGGTTTGGTGGGGGGCAAGGTACAACTGAAGATGGACTCCTGCATGTTTAAAAGAGTTAACACTGCATTCAGCAGGCAGGAACTTAACTGCGTGCTCTGATTGGTTAGCTTCTCAGTCGTCCGCCAATAGCGTCCCTTGTATGAAATCAACTGGGCAAACCAACTGAGGAAGCATGTACAGGAAGTAAAAGACACATTGTCCGCAGAACCCTGAAGCAGCGAAAAATCTGCATTATATATTTAGTTATGCTTACATATAAAATCGCGATAGAGTGAAGCGAAAGTCGAGCGTGATATAGCGAGGGATTACTATATATATATATATATCAGTAATATTTTTACCATAAAATGCAATTTGAAAGTTATTCTTATTTCCACAGGTGTTTGAAAGCTCATTCCAACACTGCTGTATAAAAGAGTCAGCGAAGGTGTCAGGAACAACCATAAAAAATTGTTATGAAATGTCTGCAAGCAATATTTCTAGTTTTATTGTTTTGAAGCTGTACAAAACATGGGAATCTTTTCCTCTTGTTTAAATTTTGGAATTTTGAAATAATAACCTACAAGAAAAAATTTCAAATCAGTAAAGGTACAGAATTTATTTCAGTCCACTGCAGTCATTTAAAAGATGCACATATTTCTGCACAGGACTTGTTTGAGATGCAATTAAAGTTGAAACGAGTGCCTAGTAATCTCGAGTTTATGGTTTGTCTGAGAATTGCTTCAATAAGCTTTGTTTGAAAAAGATTATAGTCCAGGGCTCTCATCGTAACACTTTGCTTAGATTCCATACTAAAATTTTTGCTCATGCTCAAAAGTTAAAATATATGCACAAAAATAAGATTTGTAAAACCTTCGTAGACCACAAGTCACGACAAATTCCTTTATTCAACATTAATTAACTTAAAACTCTGCACTCATGCACGCTTTTAAATTCTCCCCATTACCACACACCAGTAACAATCTATGGCTTAAAAAAATTTCAGAATATTTATGATCTAATTACCATATATATTTATTTGGTCATGTTCTTCAGTGACCTCTTTTAAACAAACCACGAGAAAACACAGAAAAAGAAACCTCGAATGTGAACCTAAGGTATTACTGACTGAAATGGAGGCTGCAAATCCATTCTTTTTACTGGTCTCTCTGTGGGAGTCACAAATAAAACTAAAAAAAGAAGAGTGTGAGCAGCTGAATGGAAAGAGCAAAAACAAAATTAAATCCCTTTGCCAAATAGTAAATGTTAATGTTGCAATACATACAAGTCTCTTTACATTCAACGTACAACATCCAAACGCCTCTGAACTGCTGTCGTGTTGACGTGCTGATGGACAGAGTCTGGGATATCTGAGCTCTTCTTGGCGTATCTCAGGTGGCTGAGCCACTCCATGGTTCTCAGCTTGAGCTGTGGAGTGCTGCACACCTTTATGGGTCGGACAGCATTGTGGTTGGCTATGCAAGGAGTGACTTTTCAGGGGCTGTGATGATTTTTGGCCCATAGCGATAACTGGCTTGTGAGCGATTTAGACTACTTGTGTCCTGAATTGGAGCCACATTACAAGGACCATCACCCGTAGTCACACGACTCCTGTTCCATTACAGGTTTAAACACCTGTGGAGGGCTTGGCTTTGGGTGCTTTACAGCATGAACTGCCTACCAGTCAGGAATCTCACGGCCATTGCTGATAGGCGTCATGCTGTCTGTGTGGGATTGTGTAACCAGTGCTTGATGTAAACCTAAGTAACTGCCGGGGTACTACTCTTTTGTGTCTGCTTCATCTTACTCTTCACGATGTATTGTAAAATACAAATAGTTACTTGGGTTAGGGGGACTCTTGGGGATTTTCTGTACCTCTTTGTGATTCAATTGTACTTAAATACCTGCAAGGTCAGAGAGCGACATGCCCTATGCACTGGCACACATCCACCATTTGCCACAAAATCAGGGAAGTGTTGCTTTTCCTAATGTTATCACAGCGACCGTCTGCACACATTGTGTGATAAAGGCACCATCACAAAATGAACTTGTTTTTTAAACAGATAGCACTTTCATTTAATTAATATACAGCTAATGTGGGATACTCAAATGTGTCTGAGGAATGTTATAGCAAAGTGGCCGGGCTGAACACCTGATTCCTTTACTTTATCAAACGGTAGTGTGGGCAGCAGACTTCATGGCCATGCTGTGTGTGATGGTAACGCTGCTAGTGCCAGTTACGTCTTACAGCACACAGCACACCCTTTTTTACACATTAAGGCAATAAATGGCAAATACAAACACTGAATGGTAAAGACTGCTGTGTTGAGAGAACATGTCAGGTAACAGAATGTGACTGAACTATGCCAAGAACATCTGAATATGACTGATGAGCCATTGAAGTGCGCAATGAAATGAAATTTTCTGTTAACTTCATTGTTCTGCCAGTTGGAGTCACGCCAACCCCAAAAAATTCTGAACAGGACTTTCAAAAGTTGCCATAATGTTAAGCCAATCTTCACACCAACGTTGTGTTTTCTAAATTCTGACTTCTATATAACAAATAGCTTGCACAGGTTTCTGAGCGTAAGCAAGTTCTATACATGAGCCCCTGGCCCGGAGTGCTGGCTGATTTTTCCGTCAGTGTTACTTTCATGATATTCTATCTGAGCCACTTGCAAAGTTCTTAGTTCAGTATTGTGAGTCTGGACATTTATTAAAAAGTGTATTTCTATCACCATACATATTGAGTTGCACTGGAAGACATGATGCCATCGCATTATATTGTGATATCCGAAACTCTATTTTATTATATTATTCTTTTGGAAGAATCCTAGCCCACCCACCACAACTTAATTTATCTCAAATTTCTGTATGCGTTGTGGTCCAGAGCTTTTTCAGAATTTGGAAAGAAGGTCTTTGTGCTAAAATAAAGCCTGGGCTCACCTAACAGTCTGCAGATCTCAGTATAAATGCGGGGCTCAGTGGGCGTTGTGTTCACAGCTCTTTAAAAATCAGGCTGGCTTCAAATGAGATGTAAGCGCTTGTATTGACATTATATGTGATGAACTTCTGTGATTTATAAAATGAATACATTTATTAAAGATATGCCCTAATTAGCTTTGTTTTCATTTTCTTTTTAATTGTAAACATGGAACCAGTTGATTGTGGCTTTCCACCACGAGTTGAAAATGCTGTGGTGTTGACAGATGTGAGGCCAATTAGGGATATGGAGCAAATTCAATATGTCTGCAAGAAAAACTACAGACTGAACACAAACTATAAAACACAATGTCAGCGTGGTAAATGGATGAACGTCCCTCAGTGTCAATGTAAGTATGTTGGTTTCTTATATTTAAGTGCTAATACACTAACCTGTGAACTTTATAGAACATTGTGGAAAGCATGAATCTGTTTAAGAAAAATATAAAAATCAAAGGAATACTTGCAGCCCCCTGTGTTGCTACCGCAAATCTGATTCCCACAGGGCACCATGAGAGTTGGGTTCCATGGGTGCCACCAGGTGCTGCAGAGACTGCACAGCCCTACTTTGTTTATAATAGAGAGATTTGCCTATATATTAGCGCATAGTTTTTTGAGATTCTGTTATATTGCCCACAAGCTAAACTATGATGGAATATTCTAATTATTTCTTGTCCCTCTTGACTACAGAGCAGTCCTAGTTTATGATCTGCCTTGCAGTTAGTAAGGCATGGAGGGCAAACAGTTTACAAAACGTATCGAATCGTGTCGAACATTCCATATGTACAGAATGTACTGAATAAGTAAAATATATGTCAGTTTGCCACAGAGAAATAACACAACCTTTAAGTATAGAAAGTAACTGAAATTTAACAAGAAAAGCTAAGTTTCTAAATGAAACATTTTTCCTTTTTGTCTTTAATAACTTATTTCTGTATTTTTGCTTTGAGTTTTTACTTCAACCTTTTTAAAACAAACTTTACTGGACTGAGAAATTTCTTTTTGTTACACATTTGACTCCTGCTGGATCCTACCTTGCCAACTCCTTAGCAGCTCAAGTTTGGGAAACTGGAAAAGACGCTTAATTGTATGGTGGGGTAAAGTAGCCAATGACGGCAGAGCGCTCTAGTCATGGGACGCTTGCATTTTGTTTCTGGTTACACTGGAAGCTGTGGAGTGTCACATTTTCAGGAGAAAACTGAGCTCTGTCACACATTGTCACATCGTATGTTTCAGGAGTTAAGTTGACAGGTAACAACATGAATGATAAATAATTTGACAACTATTAAGAGAAATGTGTTTTTAGATTTGCAAAAAAATGTACATGTGGACTTTTCTGAAGTAAAACCAAACTAATAAAATGTGAACAAAAATGGTGAAAAGTTAAAGTTAAATTTAAACAATATATAACATGAAAAACTAAATAAAAACTTCCACTAAAAATGCCTTAAAACCAGAAGAACACTGCCCAAGCTCACAAGACAGAATTGCAGTTTTTAACAAGACTTAATCGTATTTTTTCTTCACTCAGATTATCCAGTATGTGCAAGGCCAAGTATCCCTAATGGGAACGTTGACTCGAACAAATCAGAATTTCATGAAGAATATGTCCATTTTAACTGTAATAATGGTTTTAGACTTTATGGTTACTATCATTATTCATATTGCAGAAAAGGACAATGGGATCGAGCTTTTCCAACATGCCAAGGTAAGTAAATGATTCAACTATTCATGTAAATGTCTGACTTTTTTTAACGTTCCCTTTTTATTTTTTCATCCTTACTTTCTTAAATTGTCTTTCTTGCCCAAATGTCCACCCGATTTCATTAACAACAACCCAGTGTAGGGAAGGTTCCTTGACCAAGAAGATACGGCTCAAGATGCAGGCTTTATCTGTAAATTGTCAATTCTTTGCCCTTTTTCTTTTCTGACCCTCCAATCTCAGCAAAACCAAATACTTTTCTTATCTCAACATTTAACTTTAGCTTCCAATTTTTAGAAGGCTCGTTTGTTCATGAAAGATTGTGCTCAGAAATTTCATAAAATCTTTCAAAGGCAGTTAGTTTCACATATGTTCAGTTTTGAAGATGATCCTGGTAAATCTGTTGAAGAGAATAAAGGGGTGTTAGTTCTTTAAATGTGGGAAGTTCTTAAAACCTTCATAGAAAATCTTGAAATCTGTGGCTTAGACTTTATTTTTGAAACAGTAGCTTTATTTGAAACAATACTGATCTGTGGTGAATGTTCTTGCATAAAGCCAGTATCAGTTGGTCTATTATAACCCCATACGGTGGCCTCTATAATGTTTGGGACAAAGACACATTTTTCCTTGATTTACTCTTATGCTCCATAGTTTAAAATTACAAATCACACAATTCAGATGTGATTAAAGTGCACATTTCAGTCACGCCATGTAGAAATGACACTTTTTATACTGTACATTGGACCCCCACTTCAGGGCACCATAATCTTTGGGACAATTGGCGTCACAGGTGTTTGTGATTCCTCAGGTGGGCATCATTGCTTCATAAGATACCTCGGCTTGCTTCTACCCTTTGGAGTCAGTAGTTGTCATTGATCAACATGAGGACAAGAGCTGAACCAATGAAAGTACAAAGAAGCCATTATGAGGCTGAAAAACAAGAATAAAATTGGATGCATCAATAAAATCTTAGGGTCACCTAAATCAACTTTCTGAAATATTAAGAAGGAAGAATGCAAAGGTGAGGTCAGTAATCACGAAGGGACTGGTAGGCCAAGGAAGACCTCCACTGCTGATGACAGAAGAATCCTCACTATGGGACAGAAGAAGCCCCAAATGATAATGTGACAGAAACAGACTTCCAGAGGCAGATGTGAGTGTGTGTAAGAGAGGACTATCTGCAGAAGACGTCATGAACAGAAATACAGAGGGCACACTGAAAGATACAGACCACTAGTTAGCGTTGTGGACGAAAACACAGACCCGACAGCAGGTGCGGTTATAAAGCAGCTTTATTTTCAGAGTCACGGTGAGAAGAGTTTCAGAAAAGCAGACAATCAAATATACATGACAGCGTCAGGGCTCTTCCCAGAATTGAGAGTCGGTGCAAAGGAATACAACAATAAGCGTTAGCAAGGTCAATAACAGAGAAATAACAGGCGGACGGGGTATAGTAGAAAGAATAGTGGAAGGATTTCCTCAAATTATTATAGGAGCGTGCCACTGCCTTTTCTAATCCTTTCCACAGGGATGACTAGCTAACATTCACTCTGTGCCGTTTTCCGTAGGGTCCGAAAGCCACTTTCCGTGAGCCCCTAGAACCCTCCTATGTATTTTCCATACAGTATGCTTTCT
The DNA here is from genome assembly GCF_016835505.1 of Polypterus senegalus. Taxonomy (NCBI): domain Eukaryota; kingdom Metazoa; phylum Chordata; class Cladistia; order Polypteriformes; family Polypteridae; genus Polypterus; species Polypterus senegalus. Next base: position 115,361,852 of record NC_053167.1, on the reverse strand, counting down.
TATTCTTTATTTTGCATATGCTTTTATTCCTTTTCCTTCTATATTCATATTACTTCCAGCACACCAGTCAAACTAACAGGAATCCCCGATCTACTCACGTGACTCCATCCACCTGCATGGAAATGCCCATCAAGTCGGCCTCAGATCGGCTAGGAGGAGGTCAGGGACTCCCCACGCAGGAAACGCCCAAGGCAGGCCAATCCTACATTTACGAAGCTGGACCCGATCCGGCGGAATCGGCTCCACCACGGTCCTCTGGACGATCCTGACGAGGAGCCGTCCGCGTCTCTGCCCCACGTTGGCGCCAAAACTGTGGGCGAAAACACAGACCCGACAGCAGGTGCGGTTATAAAGCAGCTTTATTTTCAGAGTCACGGTGAGAAGAGTTTCAGAAAAGCAGACAATCAAATATACATGACAGCGTCAGGGCTCTTCTGAACCCCGTCTGTTGGGTGGGGTCCAGTTTTATACCCCTAGAATGCGTGATTTAATATCATTATAAAATGTAACAGTCAACACATTTATTATACACAAACCTTTAGCCCTTTTAACGCCCCTTGTACAATTTGATTTCTTGGCCCCTTTGTTATGCCGCTCAAATGTAAGCTAAGGGAAAACGTGATAATCATGTGTGGAATGCTCAGACCTTGAGTCCTTTGCACAAACATTTTTCTGTTTGCTAAAACAAAGCAGGCTTCTACAAGCTGACTGCTTAGACATGAATTAGTACAAGGGAACGAAGAGAACATTCATCTTCCACAGTGTCAAAAACAAGATGAGCAGATTGCAGTTTGTGTAAAAGAACTTAAAAGAGCCTGCAGAATTCTGAATGAAGGTCTTGTAGACAGAAGAGACAAAGATAAGCCTGCAGCAGAGTGATGGCAACACCAAAGTGAAGACATGAGAAGGAACTGCTGAAGATCCAAAGCAGACCACCTTATCTGTTCAACATGGTGGTGGAGGGTGTTATGGCTTGGACATGTATGGCTGCCACAGGTACTGGCACACTTCTCCTTATTGATGATGGAACTGCTGACGGCAGTCATACAATGGAAAAACATCTCATCTGCTCAGGTATCAGTAAATGCCTCCAAACTCATTGGACGGTGCTTCATCCTACAACAAGATAAGGATCTCAAACATACTGCTAAGGCAACAGAGATGTTTATTAGAGCTAAAAAATGGAAAATTCTTGAACGGCCAGTCACTCGCATTAAATCCAACTTCTATATGCTGAAGAGAAAACCTAAGGGGACAAGCCTTTTGAAACTAGTTGGAGCTGAAGATGGCTGCACGAGAGGCTGACAAGCTTCACCAGAGAAGATCCTCAGCACCTCCTCAGGGATATGCGACAAAGTACTAAATATGACAGCTTTAACAGACCTGTCATTGCAACGTCCCAAACATTATAATGTCCTAAAATGGGGGGACCATGTAGAAAAAGTGTTGTGTGACCAAAATGTATGCAAATCCCCTTAACTGAAAGTCCGCAATGTGCACTTTATTCACGTCTGAGTTATTTGATTTGCAATTCTAAACTGTGGAACAGAATGAAAAATATGTCTTTGTCTCAAACATTATGGAGGACTCTGGATATACTCCAAAAGAAACAGTAATAATTATTTACCATTTTCAAAAATATTGTTATGCCTGAATTTTATTGTTTTTTTCCCAAACTAATAGCCATTTTCTTAATATAGTAGGATGGGGGTAAAAAGGCACCATGGAGGAAGGATTTCTGCACTGGAAGACTTCAATAAGTTCAAGAGATGAAGGAAATGAGAATATAAAAATCCCTGAAATTAAGTTCTGTTTTGAGTCTTTCTAATATGGTATGAAGTATGCTTTACAAAAGTAATAAAAATTATCTTTGCTACCAGTTTAAATATAACTGTTGTATTCATTTCAGCAAAATGCGGAAACAAAAATGACTAGAAAGGCAGTGAATCAACAAAGATACAGCAAACCGTGGCGGCCAAATTGCCATGCTGGATCACTTAGTCATTTTAAGTTCACCGATGTACTGTGAAGGCTTCCATAGTGTTTTGGAAATCATACCACATACAAATTTAATTTAATATGTTGACATATTTACAAATATGAAAAACAAAGACACTTACAATATAAAACATACCTGATATAAAAGTTAATGGACTTCCTAAACCTCCTTAAAGTAAGATATGGGTAGCGGAGCACATGAGCCCATCCGGCATCACAGAGCTCATGGCAGGACCCAACCCTGAGGAGGTCCTGGTCTGAGGTCGGACTGAAACACATGTGTATTTAAATATGCAGTAATAAACTAATAAAGTAAAGAACATTGTGAAGTGCTCTTGTTGTGTCGCTCACCGACAGCAAGGCGGCCAGCACGGCTCCATCTCCATGTGGTTTGACACAACTGGTGCCTCGTCCTCAGCCTTATAGCTTCTATGAGAAGATCAGACTTGGCCCTGGCTTTCTTGGCACAGATGCAGGTTGGCACATCTGTACAAGACAGAACCACCACAGAGCCCGTCTGCCCAGGCATGACGGCATGCACCATTACCACCACCTCCCATGTCTATTGCTACCTTTTCTTGCCAGCAACACCCAGTACAGTAGAACTCAGGAAACATAAAATCAATAAACAAAATGTAGTTTAACTAACAAAGGACCAAAGATGCTAAGCCATAATGGAAGAGAAGAAAGATAAGAACATTACTTGAGGGTTCCTTAAGGAAATGTTTGGCATTTTTCAGGTCAAAGTTATTTCTTCACAATTATGGTAAATATCACTTTTCACATAAAAATGTGTTAATTAATTTTAAGAATAAATTCTTGCAGCTTACACTGAGACTAGAGGCTAGCTACCAGGGTCCACAAGTGATAAAAAAAAAGCCTTAAAACTTCCCGAATAGTCCATTGTTCACGACAAAACTGATACTGATTATTGAGCCACGTCTTGAAATTATGTACATGTTGCAAAGCAACTGATATAAATGTTCTCTGCATTGAACGTACAGCTGCTTTTGCAATCACTTTATAGAGATATTATGGCAAGGTATTCTTGGAATTTTGCAGCAGTTCTGTCAAACATACGAACCCCCAATTTCTGTCCTTCCATTTTCTTCCTCCACGTAACCAATTGCCACACAAGAAGCATCTGTAATAAGTGTAAAACCAGCAGTAAGCTGGAAGAATCTTCATTAGAGTTTTAATTATTCCATCCATCCAGGGTTACGCCAGTCCCAGCAAGCATTGAGAGAGGCAGTAACAATCCCAGGATGAGGCGAATATGAGCACACACATACACTTGTAGCGTCACTTTAGCATCACTAAATCCCTAACCAGTGTGCCTTTGGAAGAAACCGAAGTGCGTAAAGGAAACCCAGCAGGAAAACATACGTTTATCACTCGCCCGGTGAGGCGCGACCGCTCAGGGACAGTGACAGGTGGGGAGTTTGACTGGGGCAATACACCTGTCACACCGTACGGAGGTGTCCTCTATCTATCTATCTATCTATCTACAAACCCCTTACCCCCGTATTGCAAGGCAGCGCTCCATCGCACCACTGTGCCCCATCTTTTAATTATTAGCCGAATCGTTATTTAAATGAAGTTAATTTATCTGTAAAATGTAGCATTACTGTATATACTTTGATGCATTTCATCATAAAAATGATATCAAGTATACATCCTAATATTCTAACGGCACACAGCTCTAAGAGGATGGTTCTTGGAAATCGAAATCGACTTAGAAGCCAGTCATCATCATCTTCATCTCTAAATATCGCCCTCTTCTAATTCCTCAATTTGCAATGTCTTCTAACAACACTAAAGCATCCATGGTGGTTGAAATAGATTGGCCATTCCATGCATCATTATATTGTTACAGGTTGATTACAATCAAGTGCTTTAAATTTGTAAATGATAGGCATTTCATTTTCGGTTTATTTATTACAGCCTGGGTCATGGATGCAAGCGTGAAAAAGAAAAGTAAATGACACACAAACTGTAGCACTGCTATGGCGCTGGGTGCCACCGTTTACAAAGCTGAAAAGAAAAGTCTGAATGCGGTGTGAGGCTGCTATGAAAATGTGTGTTGTGTTAAGCCAAGTTTGGTTTTTATACAGCTCGATGTGAGCGCAGAAATGGGTGTATGCAAACTTTTGTGTTTATGCACCATTTATACACAAGGCCCCTGAAGATGGCAGGTTACAGGCGCTTCTCGTCCAGTCTAACAGAGCTCGAGGGATCCGCCAGGAACAATGAGATAAACTGCCCCAATCCAGGTGTGCAAAGCTTGTGTAGCCTTACCCCAGGACGACTTAAAGCTGTAATTGCTGCCACAGGGGCTTCAGGGTCCGTGTACTTTTGGTATTTGAAATTTAATTTTAGAAGCAAAAAAAAAGCGAAAATGAAAGGATTTTTCAGATTTTGATTAAAGAATAAAATGAGGGAAAATAAGGTATTTTTAATTCTGTGGTAACAAATAGCAGTCATAAATTTAAAATTACACCTACTTTTCTGGATTTATTTGTGATTCAAATAATGAAAGCGTTATAGCTCAAAAACAAAAAACGCATTTAGTTGTTGTTTGAAACCACAACGAAAATGCGTCTGTTGTGTTGTTTTGAGCTACACTTTATTATTTAAATCAGAAATAAATCCAGAAAAGTATGTGTAATTTAAGTTTATGACCACTATTTGTTACCATAAAATAAAAATTCCTATTTCCTCATTTTATTCTTTAATCAAAATCAAAATCAAAAGGATCGAAATAACCGGTGACAGGAGGACCAAAGGGCGAACCTTATAAAATCCAAAGGCAATTGTGTATTCAACAAAGTGAAGATGCAAACACTGGATTTGCAATTCACCTCAAAGAGTTTAGTGTTCAAAGATTTACCTGGGAGCTCCGATGATTTCATCCATCCATTATAAAGCTTTATAGTTTCCAGTAAGGAGCGAAGGTCTATCAGGCATTTCTTCTTCTGCGTGATTTTTGGAGGCGTGCGAACTTCTGGAGGGAGTCGCATGTGGCGATGCGTCTGCTGTCTGTCTGACTTGCTGTATGTTAGCGAGCAGTGCCTTTCTACTGTCGACTGACTTGCTCTGGTGTCTTGCCATTCAAATACAGCGACTTCTTCAGTGGAGCAGAGGCTTCAGGAATAAGGTCACTTTGATGAATATGGCATAGCTGGGTCAGGAGGTAAGTGATGCTCTGTAATTTGTTTTGGGAAGTACGTGATTTTTGAGGCGTGCGAACAATCCTCCTCTCAACACATCGATACGCTACGCAGGGTTACACATCTCTCATTTTCTCAATTATTGACCACCAAATTAACCGGCACATTCAAAGAAATGGATGCTAAGCTAAAACTACGTGAAATAAGCGGTTTTACTAAAATAAGCCTAATTGATGGTGTAAAATAATTCCACAGTTAACACTGTGTGTGTGTTATCCTTATCCTGTCCATTCGGCTTTTTCCTTTTAAAAGAAGTCTCTTCTCGGCATTGACATTGTCCTTGACGATTGCTGTTTGAAATCAGAGGTTTTTCCTTCTTATGAACTGAAGTAGTTAAACAACTTCTTAAGAAAATAAATGTTAACAATGTTGTCTTAGATCATTTTAGAGCCACCTCAATTTGCCTTTTCGTGGTAACAACCTAAAAAACAGCTTTTCAACAGCTAAATAGTAATATCTTCTGGATAAGTTTCAGGCGATTTGAAACCGTATTACATTACAGTGACATATTTGGTTAAAGCAGTTGCTAACTTAAGGCCAGTGCTGATGTACAGTAAATGAGAGATCAGGAGGTTTTTCCTGGCGCGATTTTGATGACGCGCGGTTCCTCCCTCACAACACATCGACGAAGGCCTTGAAGTTACACCGGCCTTGAGCATTGCCTCTGTGACCCTGTGTTAATCCTCCTCACAACACATCGACCGAAGGCCTTGAAGTTACACTGCAGAGGATGGACCATCCACGTTGTTTTGAACAGTAAAGAGTGACAGTCCGGGCGAAGACATGACTGCAGAAAAACTGAGTCGCATCTTTCCGGTAAAAAAATGCAAGCTTTGCAAACTTTGCTTAATTGATGTAGCAGTTCTTTTATGAACGTCATTGTTGTTATTTACTGTGAAACAGCTAACATTTGGTGATTTCATTATCTAACACTAAGTCTGGCCATTTTATAATGCTATCGATAGTAAACGTTTGAGTACTAACAATGCACACAAGTGTAACACGATAGGAAAGCAACGTGATTTACAGAAAGTTTTCTTAACATGTGTTACATTTGTCAATGAGCAGTCATTCAAAATATTAACACTCTAAAATTGCCAGACTTAGTGTTAGTAAATGAAATCACCAAATGTTAGCCGTTTCACAGTAAGGAACAACAATAACGTTAATGAAACAACTGCAACATCAATGAAGCAATGTTTGCAAAGCTTGTATTTTTACGGAAAGATGCGACTCAGTTTTCTGCAGTCATGTCTTTCCCGACTGTCACTCTTTACTGTTCAAAACAACGTGATGGTCCATCCTCTGCTGATGCCATGCAGTGTAACTTCAAGGCCGTCCAATCGATGTGTTGTGAGGAGGATTGTTCGACGTGTCGCCAGAAATCGCGAGAAGAAGAAATGCCTCTGGTTTCAAACAACGAAAATGCGTCTTTTTTTGTTTTTGAGCTATAACACTTTCATTATTTGAATCACAAATAAATCCAGAAAAGTAGGTGTAATTTTAAGTTTATGACTGCTATTTGTTGCCATAGAATTAAAAATACCTTATTTTCCCCTCATTTATTCTTTAATCAAAATCTGAAAAATCCTTTCATTTTCGCTTTTTCGCTTTTGCTTCTAGAACAGTAAATGAGTGACAGGCGGTTTCAAACAACGATAATGTGTCTGTTTTGTTGTTTTTGAGCTATTACACTATCATTATTTGAATCACAAATAAATCCAGAAAAGTATATGTAATTTTAAATTTATGATTGCTATTTGTTACCACAGAATTAAAAATACCTTATTTTCCCTCATTTTATTCTTTAATCAAAATCTAAATCTGAAAATTCCTTTCATTTTCGTTTTTCGTTTTGCTTCTAAGATGAAATTTCAAATACCAAAAGTACATGGACCGTAATGGTTCATCCTCTGCTGATGCCAGTGTAGCTTCAAGGCCGTCGATCGATGTGTTGTGAGGAGGACTGTTCGCGGTCGTCAAAAATCGCACAGAAGAAGTACTTCCAGTTTCAGACAACGAAAATGCGTCTGTTCTGTTGTTTTTAAGCTATTACACTTTCATTATTTAAATCACAAATAAATCCGAAAAGTATGTGTAATTTTAAGTTTATGACCGTTATTTGTTACAATCGAATTAAAAATACCTTATTTTCCCTCATTTTATTCGTTAATCAAAAATCAAAATCTGAAATTTCCTTTCATTTTCATTTTACTTCTAAAATGAAATTTCAAATACCAAAGAGTGCACGGACCCTTCAGAAAAATTCTGAAATAAGGGGCTGAATACCTATACAGAAGAGAATTTTTTTTTATAAATTTGCAAATATACAGAAAAGAGATTTCAGTTGTTTTTATTTTTATAAATTTGCAAACCTTCCTGAAAATATGTTTTCACTTTGTCAATATGGGTTATTGAATGTAGATTAATGAAAAATAAATGTCAAATGTAACCTCACTGATAACTCTCAAAAGTCCAAACTACAAACAGATTTAGAAGATGGCACAAGTGCTTATGGGCGACCGGTCAGCACAATTCATCACCTGAGCTCCACCTAAGACAATGTCTGGTTTAACAAAATGACATATCCTTTAATAGGAGCTAAAAAATAAAAAATAAAGAACCAGGAGCTATAACTGATTCAAGCTGCTGCAGTGGGAATGCTACAAAAGTCCCAGAGTTTCTGAAATGTCTTTGATTACTGCGGCGTGAAAGCACCACCTTATGACATCGCTCCACAAGAGGATCGAAACAACACGGTGACAGGAGGAACACAGGGCCGAACCTTTTAAAAATCCAAAGGCAATTGTGTATTCAACAAACTGAAGATGCAAACACTGGATTTGCAATTCACCTCAAAGAGTTTAGTGTTCAAAGATTTACCTGGGAGCTCCTGTGATTTCATCCATCCATTATAAAGCTTTATAGTTTCCAGTAAGGAGCGAAGGTCTTGCAAGCATTTCTTTTAGTCTTCGGGGCTTCTTGTAATTCACTTTGGATGGCTGGAACTTCTGGAGGGAGTCGCATGTGGCCGTAACGCCTGCTGTCTGTCTGACTTGCTGTATGTTAGCGAGCAGTGCCTTTACTTTAGCTGTCGCACTGGCTTGCTCTGGTGTCTTGCCATTCAAATACAGCGACGTCTTCAGTGGAGTAGAGGCTTCAGAATGAGGTCTCTTTGATGAATATGGCATAGCTGGAGTCCAGGAGGTAAGTCGATGCTCTGGAATTTGTTTTGGGAAGTACGTAATATGAAAAGAGGGGGACGGAGACAACTGGCATCACCAATCTGAGCACACATCAATACGCTACGCAGGGTTACACATCTCTCATTTTCTCAATTATTGACCACCAAATTAACTCGGCACATTCAAAGAAATGGATGCTAAGCGAAAAGCTAAGTGAAATAAACGGTTTTACTAAAATAAGCCTAATTGATGGTCGTAAAATAATTCCACAGTTAACACTGTGTGTGTGTGTATCCTTATCCTGTCCATTCGGCCTTTTCCCTTTTAAAAAGAAGTCTCTTCTCGGCATTGACATTGTACTTGACATTGCTAATTGTTCATTAAACTCTGAAATTTTTCCATAATTCTTATGAACTGAAGTAGTTAAACAACTTCTTAAGAAAATAAATGTTAACAATGTTGTCTTAGATCATTTTAGAGCCACCTCCAATGTGCCTTTTTCGTGGTAACAACCTAAAAACAGCTTTTCAACAGATATATAGTAATATCTTCTGGATAAGTTTCAGGCCGATTTTAAACCGTATCACATTACAGTGACATATTTGGTTAAAGCAGTTGCTAACTTAAGGCTCAGTGCTGATGTACAGTAAATGAGAGATCAGTTGTTGTTCTTTAGGATGTGAGTGCAGCATTTGAGACGACTGATCACAGCATGGGCGCACGGTGGTAGCACTGCTGCCTCACAGTTAGGAGACCCAGGTTCACTTCCCAGGTCCTCCCTGCAGGAGTTTGCTTGTTCTCCCGTGTCTGTGTGGGTTTCCTCCGCAGTCCAAAGACATGCAGGTTAGGTGCATTGGTGGTCCTAAGTTGTGTGCCCTACAGTGGGCTGGCGCCCTACCGGGTTTGTTCCTGCCTTGCGCCCTGTGCTGGCTGGGATTGACTCCTGTGACCCTGTGTTAGGATATAGCAGGTTGGGAAATGACTGACTGATCACAACATTCTTATTAAGCACGTTAGCCAGTGGCTGAGCCCTCTCACCGTGACTTGTGTTGGTTTCACTTCCATATAGCAGGAGATAAATTCTTTGTCCTTGTGCTGCTAAAGTATCAGAGTTCTATGTATGGTGTGCCACAAGGACCCTTGTTTTCTCAGTCTATATTGAGTTGCACAATTAACTGTCTATAAAATCGACTAATCCAGCATTTGACACTTTAACATTAACAATTTTTAAGTGGTTGTTCTGAAAACTCAAATTTAGGTTCTAGTGTACCACATTTATACTGTATGTGCAGCTGGCAACACTAAATACATGTCTGTCTCTACATGTCTAATTACAATATCAATTACATTAATGGCCAGTTATAAATGTTATGGTAATCGCCCACCCATAAACCTAAATGCTCCCACGCACCTGTTCAGTCTGTCCCTGAGGCTTCAGAAAGTACCACTGCTGTGGAAACCATAATGCATCGCTCCTGTTCCATAGACGACAGGCCTCTTTACCTAAAGACTACAGGCCAGTGGCACTCACATCTCACAGCATGAACACCTTTGAGAGGCTGGCCCTGGACTATAAGAGTTCTTATGTAATGTAATATACTCACCAACAGTCAAACACCCCAGAAATACTATTATCATTGGATGCAGAAAAAGCATTCAACATGATTGAATTGAACTACCTTTTCACTACATTAGAAAAATTTGTGTTTGGCCTGAACATTTGTGCATGGATCAAACTACTGTATATCAATCCAGAAGCTTCAGTTTGTATTAACAACATTTGTTCAGACTACTTTAAACTAGAACGTGGTACCAGACAAGGATGCCCTTGTCACCGCTGCTGTTTACAATCGCCATTGAACCACTGGCAATATACTGTCGAAATACTGATCAGAGAAAGGGGATTATCAGAGAAGGACTGGAACAGAAAATTTCTCTATATGCAGATGATATGGTACTGTATATATCAGACCCAAAAACTGTGCCTGCAGTCTTAACAGCACACAGAATTTCAAAAGATCTCTGGTCTCAGAATTAATCTGAATAAAAGTGTACTCTTTCCAGTGAATTCTCAAGCATATAATTAGATTAGATACCCTACCTTTTATCATTGCAGAACAGTTTAAATACCTAGGGGTAAACATCACAAGTAAACATAAAGCTCTTTATCAACAAAATTTGCTGTTTGCATGGAAAAAATTAAGCAAGACTTGCATAGACCCTTCATCTCACTCTAGCTGGAAGAATTAACACTGTTAAGATGAATATCCTTCCTAAGCTCTCTTTTATTTCAAAACATTCCAATATACATCAATAAATCATTTTTAAGCAATTAGATTCAACCATAACCTCATTTATTTGGAACTCAAAACATCCACATATCCAAAGAGCGACCCTACAAAGACCTAAGGCAGAAGGTGGCATGGCTCTACCTAACTTTCAGTTTTATTACTGGGCAGCAAACATACAAGCTATAAAAACCTGGACACAAATAGATGAACATACACAGGCTTGGTCTGCAATAGAAGTAAAATCCTGCAGTACTTCTTTATATTCCCTGCTCTGTGCCCCAATAAATGCAAGTTATTGCCAATATACTAATAACCCAATTGTGCTTCACTCACTCAGAATATGGAACCAATGTAGAAAGCATTTTAAGATGGAGAATCTATTATCTGTGGCACCTCTGCACAAGAACCACCTCTTTCAACCCTCAAAACATATGCAGTTTTTAATATCTGGAAAAATTTGGGATTAAATTGCTTAGAGATCTTTATATAGACAACATCTTTGCATCCTATGAACAATTACATTCCAAATTTAACTTTCCAGCTACACATTTCTTTCACTATCTTCAAATTAGGAACTTTGTTAAACAGAACCTGCCTGATTTTCCTCATCTTGCACCCTCCATGCTGAAAAAATATTGCTCAATTTCAAGGACTCAGACACCATCTCTGCAATATATAAATTATTTTACAGTCCCTCCCTTTCAAAATCCAAGAGGACACTGGGAAAAAGATCTCTTAATCAATATATCAGAAAAGGAGTGGAAAATAGCAATGCAGAGAATTCACTCGAGCTCCATATGCGCAAAGCATACAATTATTCAACTCAAAATTATATATCGAGCACATCTGTCTCGTCTAAAACTCTCCAAAATGTTTCCAGGGCAAGATCCAACCTGCGAACACTGCAATCAAGTCCCAGCCTCACTGGGTCACATGTTTTGGGCCTGCACCAAATTAACATCATTCTGGACCAAAACTTTTTAAATGCCTTTCAGACAGCCTTGGACTCACAATCCCTCCTAACCCATTAACAGCTGTGTTTGGTGTTCTTCCAGATGGGTTTAAAGTGGAGAAGGACAAACTGTGATTGCATTCACTACACTTTTGGCACGCAGACTTATTCTGATAAACTGGAAGAATCCAAACTCTCCTCTTTTAAGTCAGTGGGAAACCGATGTGTTATACTATTTGAAATTGGAAAAATCAAATACTCAGTTAGAGGATCTGCACAGAACTTTTTCAAAACCTGGCAGGATCTAATCAGTAATATTTTAGAATAAGCTTTTAAAGCACCGAGAAAGTAATTTCTCCTCATTTCTTTTCTTCTCCATTCATCTCTATTGGCCTATCAAAGTCATCAATTTAGGTATGTTTACAAGCTTACGTTTTACCCCATTGGCCATGCTCTCTTTCTCAGGGGTGGAGGTTGACTTGTTCCCAATCCTATTTTTGTAAAATTAATCGATTTGTATGGAATGATTACAATAAAATTAATATATAAAAAAGAGTTCTTATGTAGAAGACCACCTGGACCCACTGCTGTTTACCTTTCAGAACAAGATCTGAGTTGAGGATACAATTATCTTCTGGCTCAACAAGGCCTATTGTCACCTGGACAAAGCTGGCAGCCCTGTGAGGATTCTGTTTTTGATTTCTCCATCGCCTTCAATATCATCCAGCCATCCCTGTTAAGGTGTAAACTCAGAGATGTGCAGATGGATAAGCCCGTGGTGTCCTGGATAATGGACTCTCTGTCAGGCAGACCACAGTTTGTGCGGCTCAAGGACTGTTTCTGACACAGATGTGAGCAACACTGGAGCACCACAAGGAACAGGCTCATCTCCTTCTGTTTTCACTCTGTACACCTCTGACTAGAAATATAACAGCAGGTCAAGTCACTTGTGGAGATTCTCAGATGATTCTGCACTTATGGGGTGTATTGACAAAGGGGATGAGGTAGTGGAGAGAAGTCAGGTGGAGAATTTTGTTTCTTGGTGTAAAGAGAATTGTCTGCAACTTCACATCAGCAAAACTAAGGAACTGGCTATTGACTTTCACCACACTAACAAGCTTTTATGGTCAGTTACTTTTCAGAGAGTGGATAAAGAGGTGGTCCACTCCTACAAATACATGGAGTCCACATTTACGAATGGTTGGTCTGATCTTGGCACACAATAGAAGAAATGGCAGAGCAAACTTCTCTTCCTTAGGAGACTGTGCTCCTTTAATGTGAGTAGTGACATTGTCTACAACTCTGATGGCCAGTGTTGGTAACATCACTTCAAGAGAGGCTTACGAATCAAACTAAAAGGGAAGACTTAGTTATGAGAAGCACTCAGGACGCCCTGAAAGTTGTAGTGAAGGAGAGAATTCAAAACTGAGTGCCATTATGAACAATGCTGCACATCCTCTCTGTGATACACAAACACTGAGGACATTCAGCCAACAAATTGTTTAGCAGAAGTGCGTCAAGAAACTCTACTGGGGCTCTTTTATACCAACAGCAATACACCTGCATAATGAATCACTGGGACTGTGACTGCCAAGTCAGAAATGTTACCTTGTTCGAATTTTCTTGCTTTAAAGTCATTTTGCTGTGTCTTCAGACCACAGTGTGTGAATATTTATTTACTTACTTACCTACCAACCCATTTATGTATTTATTTATTTAAAGAGCTTCTGTAAAAGCCAAATTCCATCTCGGGACAAAATAAAGTTCTCTCTCTACACCAGATTATATTTAAAAATAAACTGAATTGCCACAGTTATGCTTACAGATTTAATAGCTGCAGCTGACCTTGACGTTTTAAATTATCTGATCCACACAATAAACATTCATTTGCAACTGGCATTTACACACAGAGCTCGGTTTCCTCCCACAGTCCAAAGACATGCAGGTTATGTGTATTGGCGATCCTAAATTGTCCTTAGTGTGAGCTTGGTGTGTGCCCTGTGGTGGGCTGGCGCCTGTGTTGGCTAGGATTGACTCCAGCAGACCCCCATGACCCTGTGTTAGGATATAGCAGGTTGGATAATGGATGGATGGCTTTACACACAGAGAACAGCCATGAAAAATGCAAAACAAAAAAATAAATAAATACATTGTTTTGCCCAAAGTGAAGATGAGGTGGAATTGTCAGTGAGAGTAACACACGAGAATAAGGTGAGCAAATCAGCTGAGAAAATATAACAAGCACGATCCAATCAGAGAAGGGCCACTTCTTAACAACAAACCAATCAGAGCGTGACAAAGTCTGAGTTTTCAAAGCTCTGTTTTCACCCATCCATGTAAGGCTGTGGAGAGCATTTTCAAAAGTATCCGTTTTCAGAGGTTAAAAGCTCAGGTTTGGTGGGGGGCAAGGTACAACTGAAGATGGACTCCTGCATGTTTAAAAGAAAGCATACTGTAGTAGTGTAGAAGTAGCTTGAGAAGAATCAATGAATAATATCTGCACAAGGCAGCTCTCAGATTATTGCACTGTAGCTAAACATCACAGACACACTGATGTTGGTTAGAAGGCTCAGATGAGGCTAAGTGGTGTTTTTGGTCTTAGAAACCCTTGAGGTTTACTTTCAGTGGCATAATCAGGAGCTGGAAGTTTTGTTTTATTCTCTTTCCTGGCCACCTGAACAAAATATTTGTTTGAGCTGGATATTACTATTTCATGGTTACAGTCTTACATAACCAACTGCTATTTAGCTTTTTTGTTTTCTTTTTGAATGTATCTGTTATTACTATAAACAGCCACTTGCCTGTATGAAAACGTGCTATATAAATAAACGTTTGTGTGTTTGGTCCCTAAAACCCAAATGGTTGCTAAATATGATGTGCATGTCACATGATCCATGACATTACTGCAGCACAATGCTAATGGCGCCAACACACATCACCATATTTTTTCCCCCACAGAGGAACTGCCTGTGCATAAACTATTTACAATCTTTTGGTTTAGACTCCTATTTTCTTAACTTACCTTTAGGTTAGAGACTGCAGACCAGAAAACAGAAACTTGGGATAACAAGAAAAGATCTGAAGAAGTGTGCTGAGAGTATTTAAAGGATACAGATGACAATTATGATCAGTAGATCCATAGCGAACGGTTTGGTTGGTGTAAGATTTAAACTGAATATTTGAAGTGAATATACTGAGTGAGTACTTAGACAATGAAGAAGAGTTATTAAAGACAGATTTTCTAGGACATAGTGCAAAGAAGAAGTGCGGTCACACTGCCAGAGAAACTATTGGTAAGGGACTAGAAGACATTAAATATTTAAATAAATGGCTGGATATCCTAGTCCAGGGGTGCCCAATGCGTCGATCACGATCGACCGGTAGATCACAAAGGCAGTGCAGGAAGATGGCATTGCATAAAAAATATATATTTTTTTTAATGTTAGTCTATCATATATCCTCCCTGTGGCATTTTCCACTTGATTGACATACAGGGCGGCCAGTCGGAGATCTTTTTCTTCTAACACACGGTCATCCCACGCATGATCAAAGCGCGAGCTACTGCAAAACTCTGGCTGTGATCTAGTTAGCGTTCCAATTTATATCGACTAAAAAATGGATTTAAAAAATTTGTTTGGGGAGGATATGGGCTGAATATGGAATTAGAAGAGGATTTTTCTCTCACAATGTCACAATTGAAGTGCGTTTGTCTGATCTATAAATCTATCATTGCTATTCCAAAGAAGGAAAATGTGGAAAGGCACTTTTGAACTGTTCATAAAACTACAAAACTGACTTCCTTCCAAAAAGCGATCTGAGAAAGAGAAAGGAGAGGGAACTAAAATCGCAGTTAATCAGACAGCCGTCATTGAATTCAAAAGCAAAGGCAGACACACGAAGCATCGTTCTGAGTGAGATTTGGGGAACATCCAAAACCTCGTGTCGGAGCTGGAGATGCAATAGAAGGCGTGTGCGTAACTTGACAGCATACGCTACAGAGCAGATTGACAGATGGTTTCAAGACTCAGCTTTACTTGAGCCAATTGCTACATTTAAGTGCTTTCCATTTAGGGAAGGTCTTGAGGGTGATTCACCCGCATCAAAAATTGCAACACTGTTTCACCTAAAACTCCTCTACAGTGGAGGATGAGATTTTGACACTACAGGATGACATTCAGCTGAAGTTTGGGGCTCTTGGACAGTTTTGGAACTTACTCACAGAGGAAAAGTACCCAAACATGAAGAAATGTGCTACCTCTTTGACTGCATTATTCGGCTGTACTTGTTTATGCGAGTCAGCCTTTTCCCACATAAAGATTATTAAATCCAAATACTGTAGTGACCATAAAAGTATTGAATGGTTACTGTACCATAAAGTTTATTCAGTTATGTAAGGATAGATTAGAAAGACAAAATCATTTTTAAAGTAGGTAGATCATTTTGGTAATTTTAAAAAGTAGCTTGCAAGCCAAAAAAGTGTGGGTACCCCTGTCCTAGTCACACTAGCTATAAATAAGCAGTGAGAAATCCAAGGCTCAGGCAGTCAGATATTCCTTATGGCATCTCATGAAGCTTGGATTAATCTGATAAGGTGACCAGGATGAACGTTGTTTCATAAAGTCCAAAATATAGGTTAACTGACAGCAGCCTAAAGTAAAATACACATTAATTTTTTTTTCCCTTTTAAAAAACCAGCACTATTTTTATTGAGAACAGGTCATACAACATACACATACACACCAAAAAAAAAAAAAAGGTATCAATCTTACCCACCGAATTTCTCCAAAATGAAATCAGGTTGCATTTGGAAGGTGCTTAAAGTCCTACTGTCCACCACACTAATTTGTTCAATTAATTCTGTTCTTTCTGCAGTGCTTTTCTTGATAACAGCTACACAAGACCCCTCGTGCCTATCACTACTCAATTCTTGTTTTGAGCTTTAATATTATTAAGAAGTAATAAAGCACCACACATACTTTCAAAACTATGTTGTCCCGTTTTGTTACCAATTTTCGTTTTGAATGCACCACAGAAGATTATTAAACTAACAAGACTAAAGAAAGTGGAACATTTTAAAATGAAGGGGAAAAGTAATCAGCATAAATCTTTGTTAAAAGTATTCTTGGAAACTACAGAAATGTATTTAGCAAATTGAACAAAGAAATGGTTGACATCAGCACAACTGGCAAAAGTGCATTATTACAAGTATGCTTCGCTCGCCCATTGGGATGTGCTATGTTCCAGCCACTGCGCCTTTCAGCCGCATTGTCAGTCAATTTGGGGAAGAGGAGGAATTTCAGTCTGATCAGCTGCTGTCTTTCTGCTGCCGCCAAGCTGCGTGTTCTGCCCGTCGCACTGTGTGTCGATCATTTAAACGCCTGTACAGCAGATGTCCTTTAATCTCACTGCCTTGGCTCACGGGACGTCCAAATGTCTTCTGAGATGATCACATATCGTCTCCTTCCAAGATTTTTTATAATAGACAGAAATGAGCATATAAACCTTTCAATATTGTTAGTTGTGTGTAGTAATAAGAATAATAAAAAAAACAAAAACAAAAACGTAGAATCTCAAAAACTGTTTTTGGATCGTTCAAAGATTTTGTCATTAAGTCTTTATAAAATTTCCCTGCACAGATGAATGCTTCAGAGTCCTGGGTCCAGGAGCAATTGGAAAATATGCAGTACAATGGAAAGAATAAAACAAAAAGTCTGTCCAGTTTTCTTTTAAATTCTGTAAAACTTTAAATAACAAGAACACTTGGGACATTCCATCAACATTCATTCAAACTTGAAAAAATGTTGCTATATGGTTTTCAAAAAAAAAAAAAAGAGAAACTTTTCCCATTCATTGGTATTGTTGACTGGTGGCTAAAAATCATTTTTGGATGAAACAAAATCTTAAGAATGAGATAATCTTCACTCTGCAGTCCAAACACTTTGACTTTAAATACATAACCAGCATACTTGTGTTTTTTTTAGGGAAAAAATAGTTAACTTTATACTAAAAATGAAAATATAATTATATTTTATTACAGTGTTATGTATATGCTGATATACAGTGCTCAGCATAAATGAGTACACCCCACTACATTTGTCAGAAAACCTTTGATTCCTTTCAGTATCAGAGATACTGTACTACAAAATACTCCCACAAATGTGGGCCATTGATTGCAAACAAGATTTGCACACACAAAAAAGTGATTTTCCTAACAAATTCATTCAAGCCCATGTTGCAACAAGGAGCACACCCCAATTATAGTCTTAGGAGAAAAGCCACGCTTAAGACTACAAAATTCTAATTAACAGGCATTCAACCACAGGTGAGTCTAATGATTCATTTAAGAGGTGTCCAGCAGACAGGTGACTATAAAAGGGCATTACTTAAAGAAAAGCCCTTCCCATTTCATGCTGTCAGCAATGGCTACACATGGAAGAGAAATGTCAAAAAATCTGAGAAAGGAAATCATTACTTTACACAAAAAAGGCGAGGACTACAAGATGATCAGCAAAGCTTTACATATCAGTCAAAATACTGTAGCAAAAGTGATCCAAAAATTTAAGAAAGATGGAAGTGCAACCATCTTATAGAGACGTCCAGGCCGTCCACAGAAGTTAATGTCTTGACAGGAGCATCTTCTGATGAGAAGGGTTGAAGAAAATCACCATGCAAGTTCACTGCAGTTAGCTAAAGCAGTAGAAAGCCAAACTGGAGTGACCATTTCCGTGACACCATATGGCACACTGCAGAGGAATGGCATGCATGGGTATCATCCATGAACAAAGCCTCTCCTAAAGCCCATGCACAGAAAAGCACGCCTAGAATTTGCTAGGGCCCATGCTGAAAAAGATGAAGACTACTGGTACTCTATACTCTGGAGTGATGAGACAAAGATCACTGTTTTGGAACTAATGGTTTCAAAACTGTATGGCTTGGTAAAGGTGAGGATTTCAAAGAAAAATGCATGGTGTCTACAGTTAAACATGGTGGTGGAGGCAGTGTCCTTATGTGGGGCTGCATGAGTGCTGCTGGTGTTGGGGAGCTGCATTTCATTGATGTTATCATGAACTCAACAATGTACTGCTCTATACTGAAGGAGAAGATGCTGCCATCAATCCGTGCACTTTTCCAACACGACAATGATCCTAAACACACATCTAAAGCTACTGTTGCATTTCTGAAGAAGAACAGGGTGAAGGTGATTGAATGGCCAAGTATGTCTCCTGATCTGGACCCAATCGAACGCCTGTGGGGAATTCTGAAGCGACAAGTTGAGCATCACTCTCCATCCAGCATCCAGGCTCTAAAAGAAGTTATTCTTGAAGAATGTAAAAAGATTGATGTTGCAATATGTCGCCAACTTGTTCATCCCATGCCTAGAAGACTTGGTGCTGTCCTTAAAAATCACGGTGGTCATACAAAATACTAGATGTAGTAGTATTTGTTGCAGGGTGTATTCATTTTTGCTTCAACCAATTTGAGTAAAACTGAAGATTTTGTGAAGTTATATTATTAACCTTAATTTCATGTTATGAAGTTAAACAAGTGTTCAATAAAACTCAGCCTTGTGAAAATTTTGGAAATTGTTCTTTTGTTTATTGAGCTACTGATTACATTCGTAATTTTTAAAGGGGGTGTACTCGTTTATGCTGAGCACTGTACATTTTCAGTAGATGGACTACTATTTCAAAAAAAAAAAAAAATATCTGATTTTGTATCTTGCCACACCAGAGATACAAGACCTCAAATTGTGAAAATTTGATTTTTCTCAAATTTATATATATCTATATCTATATTTGAAGGAATGTGAAATCATAAAAGATACATACATACAAACATTAGTGAAGATTAATATCTGATATACGCCAAATTTTAAAAGGCTATAAAGAAAATGATTGACTTCAGAACATAACGGGAAGCAGCATTGGGAAATTTGTTTTCTAACCATTCAGATGAATGGACAAAGTTTTGTTGTTTTTCTTTTTTTTTTTTTTAAATCATGCAGCCCACCACTGATCTAGGTGAACAACCATGAATTGACCAATAAGAAATCTTCACAAGCACTCTGCATTTGACCATAAAGTGCACACACATGTTTTTATAAAGCCATACCTGATTCATAAATCATTGTGTTCTGTCATGCTCAACTTTTTTTCTGATGGAACACTACACAAGATGTCATATGCAATTTAATATTAACCTCCATTTAAATGTACATAATGTTTGCAGAAGCACAGCCTAGAAGAGTGTATAGTAAAACTATAGTATGCAATAAATAAGCAATGGATTTATTCAATCTGGTGTGTTTGATTTTTTTTTTTTTTAATTGAGTACCCTCTAGAATGCAAGGACAAGGCCAAATTCTAAACATTAATGAGAGGCTGAGAGAATAAGCAGCTTTCAATTAAAGCCATTTCATTTACACTGTGGAAAGCTCAAACAAGCTTTTTAACATTCATTGATTTTAAAAAGTCAACTGATTTCAAAAATCTTGTCTTTTCCTGCTGGCAGCTGAAAACTCTATAAAATGTGTCACTTTGTACAAAGGAAATATTAAAAAAATATATATTTTTCAAGCAATATTCTACAAATACATATTTACAAAGCAAACATGATTAAAATGTTGATGTTAAAAATCATTGCTAGCAATTCACTAAAAGCACAAGAACAAGAAATGCATCAGATTATATATTAATAAAACGCACCACCATCTCACAACTTTGGTAACTTACTCCTGTCATATTACAACATAGCAATTCCCCAGCCTCAAGTACAACTCTATATACAAAGAAGAACTGTATACATTTCATTCAACAAACTCCAGTTAAAACCCACCCAAACTTCAAAGAGAGTTAGATACTAATGCAAAGTGCACTGGCGACCATCTGAATGGCTTGAAGGGGATCCACCACTTCCTTCAAGCTGTCTTTTCTTAATAGCCAGTCTGGGGCAACCCTTAAAGAAAGAAAATGTTTAATTAATACTGAGAATCACACAATTAGTATGCATTTAACATATGTTTAATGTAAATTCAGTTTATTTTTTGTATAGTGCACTTAAACCTATAGATGAATATTTTGGGGAAAAAAATTATTCTGTGAAATGTGACAATCAAAATTACAAGAAGGCATAAACAAATATGCCACAAAATATATGTACCTGTACTTTCTTGCTTATTTCTTTGCATATTTAATTAATTATTTCTGCACTGAATTATTTCAGTGACACCATATACTGTATAACACAGAAATAATCTTTAAAATGAAAGATGACATTTTTACTCCTCAGCATAAAAGGACTTAAGGGTTAGTTGATGACTCAGACAGGCCCACCTCTAGTCACTGAAATAGAGCATGCTCAAAGTTCTCCATAGAGGATATACAGTATGTGGAAAAAAATGTTGCCCAGAATTACTTTGCAAAGCAGCTAATTTAACTCAAGAAGCTCTGAATTCATTACAGGGGTATTCATATACCGTATGTTCTCATGTATAAGTTGGGTCTAGAAACCCAAAAAAAAACCATCATAAAAATCAGACCCCGACTTATACACCCATTCAAAAATGCAACCCTTAAAAATTATTTTTTAAATCTTCTTGCCTCCTCCAATCTTGCATCAGATTCTCAGATGCATAGAATTTTGTTGCAGCAGCACAGTTACCAATTTCTTTCCTACTTCAACGATGTTTAATTTAAAACCAGCATATTTTTTTTTGTGATTTAACGTTTCATCGTAGATAAGGGATGCTCTTACGATAAAGGTGTATGAGGGTGTGAGATACAAAAACACAAAACAGTGCAAACGTTGCTTCGGAATAGTTTAGGTATTATTGTGTGGTCATGTAGGCACAATACATAGAAAAAAAAAAAGGTATTGTGCTCCGTGGCTACTCTCTCAGGTGGGTGTTCGCATATCATAATCTCTTGGACCAATAGCGTGAGTTTTCTGCATTCGACTTATACAACCAAAATTATAAAATACCAGAAGTTATACAGCAAAATTAAGTCCTAACTTGTTTGCGGGAGAAGTTACCCTCAAGTCTACTGTATATGGTACACTGTCTGCTGTATAGCTAAATGTGGTACTTGACTTGAAACTCTACTTGTCCATTCAGAGCCCACCCTTCTCAACTTGAGTGGGTGAAAAGGACAAATTTCATTGCATGGTACTTTTCATGTTGTAAGTGGTGTCATTGAAATAAATTAATGAAGAAATGATTAAATAAATGGATAAAGACACAAACAAAAGTGTACTTTATGACACTTAAAATGATACATGAGCATGAATAATTATTTATCAATATGGAGGAACATTGTGTACAAAATAAAGAGAGTACTGGCTTAAGGAGCTATAACAAGTTCACAGGTTAAAAAAAAATTCATAATGCACACAGATAAAAGTACAGAATAGGTTAGAAACACAATAAAACATCAATTTTAAAAATGGTATGTGAACAGGAAAACAAATTATTTTTTATATATATAAGGACACAACTTTTGCTCTGGTCACTTTGTTGCACTTGTGGGACATTTTTTCCATAATTTTTGAATATCACAAGACACTTAGCCTCCCTTCATTTTTTTTTTTTTACTTTACCATGTTTTATTTGGATACTTGTAATGTCTGCTAGCTTTATTTTAGTTTCAAAATATTCTTAGTGTGCATTTTTATTTTTGTATTTAAACTGTGAAGAAAAAAAATTTTAGAGTGAGTTATTACAAGGCTACGATTGGCACAGAGGTTTAAAATCTGTCCGACTCACTCTCTTCATAAGATAAATCCAGGTTTATACACCAATATAGATTGTTAAAACAGACAAAAGGCTGTCTGCTTTTATACTACTACCAGAAAAATGTCATAGTACTTCCACTTTCGCACAGTGAGGGCACAAGTCTGAGCATACACGAACAAAAGAGAAAATATAAAAAATTCCTAAAGAAAGAAAAAGATTGGATTACCCTATTACAAACTGTTATTGAAATACGGGTAAAATTCTGTTACAAAGAATATCTTTACAACAAAGTATTGTTATGGTCCTGACAGTTTCCCCATTTGACAAGTCTACAGATATGACAAGTCTACAGAAATCTTGTTACAATGAAATACATTCAGCAGATATTTCATTACAAAGAAGTACCCAAAAAACCTTGAAATGCCTGAATGAATCATCCACAGAGCAATTAGTTCTGTAGCCGCAGCTCGATCAGCACAACGATCCCCAAACAGAAACATTGTAATTTTGTTTTTCTTTCTTTGAACTTTCCTCTACTTTACTGTTTGTTTTTTTTTTTTGCTGTTTTTGTTTTCGGTGGTTTTTAGCGATACCTTTTGCTCATTTAACTTATTGTCACCTCCTATACAGTAGAAACAGCAGAGATGGAAAAAACGATAACAGTTCATATTAGAAGGGGAGAAAAAAAAAAACACCTTCACATGTTTGCAGCACTCGATTCCGGCAAAAAGAAAAAAAGATGCTGCTGGTGAATTTGGAATTTCGTCATCGACACTGTCAACTTGAAAGACCGAGGGAAAAAAAGAAGAAAAATCTCGGGTTGCAAATGTATGTGAACTGCTGCATTTGAAGACATCAAAAAAGCCGTTATGTGGTTCAGTGATGCTCATTCAAGAAACATTCCTATTAATGTGGCACTCGCTTAAGAAACTGTGCGGTTTCTAAACTCTTCTTGGGACCTCTCCCAACTGGACAACACACCAAAGAACATCCCGAAGTGCTATCACTGTGTCTGTGGAAGACTGTTTATCCATTGCCGGGGCAATGGGAGGCTCGCAAGCAGACAGAAAAGATCTCGATGGGTGATGCAAGGTATTTTGTAAATGCAAAGAACAGTATTACTTGGCCACAGCCCTGCCTGACTGCTGTGAATGTGTATAGGAGAGTGGCAAATCACACTACAATAAATAACTGTGCTGTTCCTGTTTCAAGCCAAATAAAGCTGGTTTTGCTAAAGTACTGAGACTAAGCCTCATGTTTTGTGGTGGAAGACAGGGACTTGTAGCACGACCACGACCTTTTATGATTTGCTTCTGTGGTGCTTCACTGCACCGTTGTGCGCCTGCTGTTGCCCTACCCCAGCAACAGGCAAACAATCTTCCACAGACACAGCAATCACGCTTCGGGACGGATTTCGGCGTGTCACTCCCGTTGCCTGAGGGGGGATCCCAAAATATTTCAGAAACCTCACAATATGAAGAAAAGGATGATTCAGTTTCCGATTGGGAACACTGCTGCCCACAACATGCTTCCACATTCAGATAATGTTTGCATTGAGTTCCTCCCACCCAATTGCACAACAGTGCTTTAGCCATTGGATTTGGGAATCATTCACACCCTGAAACTGTATTATTGCAAGGAAATGCGGAGAAAAATTCTTGGCAACATAACTTGTAGACAGGAGGAGATTAAAAGTAACACGAAAGAAGCTATTGAAATGATTACAAACGCCTGGACGCAAGTTAAAGAAAGCATTATTGTGACAAATGCAGAATCTCATTACAACAAAATATTTTTCAGGTCAAAATATTTTTCAGGTCCCTGGCAGTTCATTGTAACAGAAATTCACCTGTACTTTCTTCAGATTTTATAAACACATTTAGACACTGTTTAAATTTGTGCTTGCAACTTTTGGATAGTGTGTTCATTGAAAGGCACATCACAGAAATGCTTCTTCTGTAATAGCATATTGTATACTCTATCATCAACTATGGCATTTAAAAGTGGCTAGAAAATTCTAAAACCCAAAGTATAAGATTAGTGCTTTTTTTTTTTTTTAGATAACACTGGAGTATCAACACAGATAACTGAATGCCATGTAAAAACCAAGAAACACAAAGGAACGTCAATGATCCCCAATTACAGATTCTAGTTTTTTACGTCAAAAGAAACTTGAATAGTAGTGTGTAAAAGGGCAATAGATTTAGTATTACGTAATATTTCACTTTCTTACCCCATGTAGTTTATAGTCATGCCCAAGAAACATTTTTAATATCACATTTTCATGCAGAAACAAGGTAAAGTTTCTGGAAGTAAAGGATTCTATGTTGACCAATGCTGGACAACAGTCAACAATATGGAGAAGAAAAAAAAAAAAAAACCCTGGTACTTGTGTTACATAATCCACGTGCCAGAAGCATATGACTAGATGATCTAACATCACCTAACACGCAAAGTTTTATTAAAATATTGTTAAATACTTTCCAGGAAAAAGGTCTTGTGAGGAAAGATGTACACACTCAAACACAACTGAGCATTTGAATTACAACTACAAGCCGAATATTTGCTGGTGAACATTGTTTCATGGGCATGAAGCAAAACATGAGGATCCACGGCCCAAATGGATGTTTCTATACCATTTGTTGTTGTCCATTATTGGTCACTATAGCCTCCATATTTCTATTAGAAACTCTGTAATCTCCATTCTGCATGAAAATATGAGATTAAAAAGGTTTTTTTTTTGCCATCACTAGAAACTACAAGAGGTAAGGAACATAAAATCCATACTTTTGGGTGGAGTATTCCTTTAAAAGTGTATGTTAATTGATAATTTTTGTTGAGGTTCAAAAACAAGAGCAAATTATGAGGCAGTCTATTTGCAATTAATGATTTTATGAAGGACAATGACATGGATAAGAAAAAAACACAGGGACAGAAACAGAGACAGACAAGCAACACTTTTACCAATCAGCAAGGGAAGCCTGTATTCTCCTGTAGCAACCTACAACAAAGTGCACACTGGCATAACAGTCAAAGCACAGAACCCAGTAGCACGGAGGGTTAACATCAGAACTGTGCACACAGTATACCCGTGTACTTGTAATGTCTAGAAATACTGCCAAAGTGTCTGTTGCTAACTGGAGAGGATCAAGATGGACACAACAAGAGGAAGAATTATATACTCTGACAATTAAGAATTGATAGATTTGACCAGTAACAAATCTCAATGACTCTACCATCACTTTAAAACAACTGCATATTTGTTTTGTTTTTTTTAAAAAACACAAATTTCACTTGTCTCACACATTACAATTCAGTTAAAAATAATCTTACATACCTTTTAGTTAGTTTTGCTTTAATGGGAGTTGCTTGAGTCAAAAAGCTGCCATTAAATGATGCATTCATTTTCTGTTTAGTTATGGTTCGCTGTGAGTCCATCTTGTGTTTGCGGGACGTCAGGTTATAAATGCTGCGAATGTGTTCCACTACTTTGGGAAAATTACGAACCTCCTATATAAAGACCAGAACAAAAATGAATGTATATGTAAATAAATAAATACATACATACATATAGACACAGAAATACACAAGAGGGTGACCAAAAGGTTTTGTGCCTGCTCTTTTAAGGAAGGCACAACTAAAACCAAACAGTTTAACTTTTCACCATAATTCCTGTTGGCAGCCATGATGTTCCGAGTATTCAGTAAGCTGTGAATAATTATTGTTTCATATATCATTTCTCTTAATGCTGCATTGCTTGCTCTTCCTTTTTATTGTACATTTTTGCTTCTGTTTTCATTATTACACTCAAAATATTTCTTGGGCTCTGCCAAGAGAAACATTTAAAGTCTGGATTGTTTCCAGAAATATTCTAGGATTAAATATCCTAGTTAATCACTATTTGGTTTGCTGTATTGAAACAGTATTAAAAGTTGTCCACACACTGGTATTTGAAAACACAGAAAAACAAGACACAGGACATGCTTGAACTCCACAGCTGCTGACCGGTTCAATTCATCTGCAACATTTTCCCCTTCAAACGTCTGTACACTGTAAAAGCACCTGGAGAAGACAACAACCAGAACACAGAAGGCACCAAAAACTTCCATGTTTGTCTTTGTAATCTTTTATTGTGAATATCCCAATAGAGGAGACTGACTAGATTTGTATGCTGAAAGATTCTTTAATACAAGTATAAACTTATTGATTTGTGGTGTTATTGCGGCTATTTAAATTTTATTTGGTTTTTTTTTCTCTCAAAGGGGCCACTAAGCAGAATGACCTTTCAACAGTCCAATTACCAGCACAAAACCAGGTCCATTCATGGACCTTTAATGCTTCCTGTGAGATGTAATCTCACGAAAGTTTAAGCACTTGTTAAACACAAAGTTCTTCTGGGTCATTTAGATAAAATGTTTTGTATTTCCTGAGCAACAACTCTTATATAACCTGATTTGATGTCCTTATTACAAGCAAAGCACATCTCAGGGAATTAGCCCTTCAGACAGAGGAAGAGGGTGGTAGTGATATGGGACCACAGTCTAAAAATCTGGTTGGGTACAGCATTTCACAGAGCATCTTTTGCAGTGGTTGACAGCTTAAATTTCAAAGCAAATAATTTTACTGTCGACTGAATGTGTGGGGCTTTTGAGGCACATAAGCAACATGGACAACAATATCAACTTCATAATAGAAGAGTGCACATGATCCTGCTGCCACTGGCTGGCACCTAGAATATCTTGGACACTGGAGAATTGCCATTCTTTTGTTATTTCAACTGTTATATGATTAAAGGCAATTGCAGCATGCTGATATTTGATCCAAAATTATGAAATTCTTCTTACATTTCTCCCAGTCTGAATTCATTGCCTCCATTATCTTCTTTAAACACTAGAAATGTCAGCATACTGTGTACCCAGCATCCACAGGCCTTGATCATGTTTAACTGTTCATGAAGATTGGATTCACAATGAATCCACAGTTACTTTATTATTTTATCACAAATATGTTCTGAGATTTATCATTTAAAGAAGTCAGATGTTTTAAGGTATGTATACACATTAATCATGATTGAAGACTGTAGTAATGTGTTACATGTGAATTAGAACCTGCAAGTAACAATTTCATTATACCTTGTACATCTGACAATAATGACCATATAAACCATGTCTGCGTGAGTTTCTTCTGGGTACTTCAGTTTCCTCCCACAGTCCAAAGACATGCAGGTTAGGTGCATTGGCAATTCTAAATTGTCCCTAGAGTGGCTTGGTGTGTGGATGTGTTTGTGTGTCTGCAGGCCCCGAGGTGGGCTGGCGCCCTGCCAGGGGTAAGTTTCCTGCCTTGCGCCTTGTGTCGGCTGGGATTAGTTCCAGCAGACCCTCATGACACTGTAGTTAGGATATAGCGGGTTGGATATTCTGCATTACTTCACAGCGGCAACTCAAAACTGTCTTCAGTTTCAAAGACAGGCTAAACTATGGATCATTTCTGAAAGATCTCCTTCCATAACAACATAATGCACTCCAACTCTTGACTGTAGCAGGTACACTTTAACTATGTGAGAATAGAGCGATATAGGGTTTTTGATTTGGTAGTTTTCCAAAATCAATGTTGACTGGGTTCTGAAACAATAAGCACACACTATGAACCACAAATACTACACTAGAAACATGCAATTTGGATTTTTTTAGTATACATATGCTAATCTCAGGTCACTTGCAAGAATCAGCATCATAGAATACTACTTTCAGGTTCAGGCTCAAAACTTTAGTCTCTCCTCAGGTCTGGGAACTGTATATTCTGCACGGATACAAACATGCAGTTTAGGTCAGAAAGGTGAGGGGCATATAGTCACAGCCTTAAATTGAATATATAAATGCAAAGAATTATTATTATTATTATATTAAATTTCACTTCAAGTACAAACACAATCATATAATTTAAGTATACAATACCAAAATCACACCTTCTAACAAAATGTATTTTTAAATTAAGCTGGAATGCAGACATTTCAAAAGCCTCATATATGCAGCTAGTCAACACAAAGATAGTCAAAGTTTGTAGAAAAAGTGCATTTACTTTTAGCTTACTTTTGGATGCTCCTTTCGGTATTAAAGTTAATGTTTTCACCTGCATACTGCACACAACTCAGACATGTGATTTAGCTGCTGTGGTGTGCAGAAAGCAAAGCCAGTTTAATGGTTGTATCATGCTGATAGATCCTACTGTCCTACTGACTGTTACCAGTAAAACAAAATCCAAAAGGTAAATTTCCATACTGGTTAGTAGGTTTAAACAGTTGTGCTTAGACAGAATTTGCCTTTACTGTATAAACTTAACTAAAACAAATTTTTACCAGAGCTCTCCTGGGATCTTGCAACAGAATGACCAAGAGGAAGCAGGTTTTGGTGAAGATAGTTCCACCCTTATCAGCCACTTTATCCCCGGCCTTCTCTCTGTAGATTTGCAATAACTCAAGCAGGGTTTTGATTGAATGCTCAGTGTTGTAAACTGCTCCAACTGTTTTATCATACTGGGGGAAAAAAAGATAAGGGAAAAAAAAAAAAAAACAAAAAACAAAAACAACAAATTAAAGCAGCTAGATTTGGGAAAAACCCACAACTGTAAAATATGTAGCTCATAGTCATTAGTTTAGTATATCCAGTTCCTTTCTTGCGAGTCAAGACACAAATCAACAACACATGGAATTTTTTTTATAGTCTGGCATTTCAGTTTTTATTATGTGCTAAAACAGGGACAGTTTTTTTTTTTTAAGAATACACACTCATACATATAGACACACACAGAGATAAAACATTTTTTTCTCAGGGAAAGACTAGAAATCCACACAAGGTAGCCATGCCCAGAAGGGACAAGGATAAGGACACCTGCTAGGTCCCCAACAGAATACCCTAGGACAACTCCTTCCAGACATGTGATCTTAGAAGCACAACTAAAAGGGGTTGGAAGAGATTCCAGCAGCTAAAAAAAAAAGGAACAATTCCATCCTATGCACAACTTTTTTTTTTTTTTAAACAATGTATGTAAAGCTCTTGTTGAGCCTTGATAGCTAGGAGGAGTCTAACAGACTATTACTTTTTATGGAGCTAAATCCGTGTGACTTAAAAATACATAACAGAACGGTTAAAGAGGAACATTTATTTATAGAGGATAGAGCATACCACAGACATCATAATACCTAAAGTATGTCTATATGTATACATATATACATATATACATACATATATATATATATATACATATATATACATATATATACATATATATACATATATATACATATATATATATATATATATATATATATATATACATATATACATATATATATACATATACATATACATATACATATACATATATACACATATACATACATACATATATATATATATATATATATATATATACACATACACACACACACACACACACACATACATACACATACATACATACATACATACATACATATATATATATATATAGAGACATAGGACAAAAGGTAATAAATGGTAACTACTGAGCTTTTAAATAGTAGTTATTGTACTTGAACCATCTATTTTCAAACCAGTTTAATCCAGGGTGGAAGTCTGTTTTAAAATGTTTATTTTTGAAAAGTGGTTGGAAAACTACACAACCCTCACTGATGGGTTAAAAAAAATTAAAAGTTGTATTTAAGCCCTATTCATTTTTTGACACTTTGTATAGTGATCAGACTTGCAGGATATTGCTGCAAGAACAAAACCGGGGATCCTTGTTTGAAACAATGAGAGGACCCTTCCAAATATTGCCATGAACACAGACTGCCCACAGAAATCACATTACCACATCGCCAAAAAAAAGCTACACAAATGGACAACATATACCAATTGTGTATCTGTGTATATATTATAACAAAAGTGTACCTTGGATAGATTCAGAAGCACTTGAATTGCATATGTTATAACTTCCATACAAGGCACACTGCGGTTGCAGCTCCTGATTAGTGTAAATATCGTCAAAGTCGCTCCACTGTCTACAAGCTTCTCACAACACACTGATGAAAGTCTGGTGGCCGTCTCTAAAGTATAAAAACAGAGATATCACACAAATCAGTTTATTTCATATTTTCTCTTAAATTATGTTTTTTTTTTTAAATATGTTAGCCCCTAGAACAGAAAATACCTGAGTTTCATGTGGATGAATGTGAAAACATCCCCGCTTTATATTAACAATTAATACAGAAAAGCTTTTGTAGTTCCCACCTTTTCATAGGGAACACTGCAAAAGATATTTGCTTAGTACAGTGGAACCTCGGTTCACGACCAAAAAGCTTGCCAAACTTTTGTCTCGGTTCACAACCACACACTCGGTATACGAACAAGCCAGTTTCCCTTGCCTGCCTGAGCAGAGAGAGAGAGAGAGAGAGAGAGAGAGAGAAAGCGACGTGCCTGCTGGGGAGGGGGAGGAGGAGATTGCTGCAAGTGTTTGCCTGCCTATCTGCAGGCAGTACGTGCAAGCGAACCATCCCCCCACCACAGGCAGGCTGAGAGAGTGAGAGAGAGAGAGAGAGAGAGAGAGAGAAAGCGAACCGCGTGCCTGCAAGAGCCATGTTCATAGTTCTCAGTCAGAAGTGCTACCTGCACTCTCTTTGTGCTCTACAGTATGAAGAGTGCTTTTGCAGTTAACTATGGCTTCTAAGCAAGTGAAGAGTGGTGAGAAGAAAGTTTTGAATAAAATTGAAATCGAAGTAAAGAAAGAAAGTGGAAAAACTGTTTACCAGTTTACTCATTTACCAATCTGAGAACCCTCGTGCTTTCAAGCAGCACAATGTAAACAAAGCCAGACTGCCAGTAATGTGGAGGGCAAACACGAAGGGTTGGGTCACAAGAACTTTGTTTTGGAATGGCTGCATGAGGCTTTCACACCCACCAACTAAACAGCTAAAACACCAGAAACCCAAGAAAACACCTGAAGGAAAACACTTCATGCCAGAACTCGACTCATGCAAGGTTAGTTTTCTTGGTGGTTTTTGTATTACGTATTTTTCAAAAAGTAAATTTTTCAGTTCTTTTTCAAATGTTCATTTGTTGCAATGTTTACAGATTTTTTCATAGTTTTTCAAATGTTCGCTTTTTCAAATGTTCCTTTTTCCGCTGTGCTTAAAACTCATTTTAAAAAAAGTGTTTACAGCGATCTGGCTGTAAGGCTATTAGCATGAACTCCTGCAATGTTTTTTGGGTGCTTGTGGTTGGTTTTTAAAGTTCAGATTTGTTCTAATGTTCCTTTTTTTCCCGCTGTGCTTAAAACTCCTTTTATAAAAAGTGTTTACAGCGATCGGAATGTAAGGCTAAAATAGCGTGATTTTTTTTTTATAAATTAATTTTATTACAATCCATACAAAGCAAT
The DNA here is from genome assembly GCF_016835505.1 of Polypterus senegalus. NCBI lineage: Eukaryota > Metazoa > Chordata > Cladistia > Polypteriformes > Polypteridae > Polypterus > Polypterus senegalus. The sequence continues at coordinate 115,330,053 of NC_053167.1, read as the reverse complement.
CAAGTTTTTACAAAGAGAAAAATTAAGTTAAGAACAGATCAATCCCCACCCCTGAGAGAGAGAGAGCAAGCCAAACAACGTTAAATTTAAGGCTTGTAAACATACCTAAATTAATAAATTCTCTGTGCTTTATGAACTTATTTTAAAATATTACTAATTAGATCCTGCCATGTTTTGAAAAAAGTCTGTACGGATCCTCTAACTGAGTATTTGATTTTTCCAACTTCAAATAATATAACACATCGGTTTCCCACTGACTTAAAAGAGGAGAGTTTGGGTTCTTCCAGTTTATGAGAATAAGTCTGCGTGCCAAAAGTGTAGTGAATGCAATCACAATTTGTTTGTCTTTCTCCGCTTTAAACCCATCTGGAAGAACCCCAAACACAGCTGTTAATAGGTTAGGAGGGATTGTGAGTCCAAGGCTATCTGAAAGGTAATTAAAAATGTTTGTCCAGAATAATGTTAATTTGGTGCAAGACCAGAACATGTGACCTAGTGAGGCGTGATCTTGTTACTTTTTTGGTTGCTTGATTTTTAAATAAAATTTCGGATTTGTTCTTATGTTCCTTTTTTTCCCGCTGTTCTTAAAACTCATTTTAAAAAAACTGCTGCACATGCTGCTGACAGAGGGTGTGTGTGTGTGCTACAGAGAGATTAGAGAAAATGAGCGAGCAAGCACAGCTGCTGACAGGGAAGGGAGGGGGAGGGGTGGGTTGTGTGTGTGTGTGCGTGCTACAGAGAGAGAGAAAGCGCAAGCAGGCTGAGCCGGGAGCCTGGGTGTTTTGTCTCAGTGTTATTCAATGTTTTTACATTAGTTTACTATTACACTGCATTCTATGGTGCAATTAACTATATTTGTGCTTAATCTTTACATATATTTACATACATAAGTTCGTACAGTCTGGAACGGATTAATTGTATTTACATACAATCCTATGGGGGAAACTGCTTCGATTCACGACCAAAGTTCTGGAACGAATTATGGTCGTGAAACCGAGGTTCCACTGTACTTGATTGTAAATGAAAACCTTCTGTGTGGAGTCTGTGGTGTCCCCCAAATCTAAAAGCAAAAGCCCATCTAAAGGCTGCAGAACCGAATGTCATGAAAAGGTAAAAGTGAAGGCAGAGATGACTGGAAAAAGGAAGGACTGCTTAACTACAAGGACACATTATTGTGAAAATATTTACAAAAAGTTGTATTACACCAATATTATAAAATAGTATTCAGATTTTGATATTTTGTTGAACCATTATATACACTAGGGTTTTTTAAAATTATTATTATTCTTAACTGAATCACAGAGAGAGTGAGAAACTGGTGTCTAGCTAAAGCAGTGAAAACATGAAGCAGATTAAACATAAAGCATAATGAATCAAGTGGATTGACTGAAAATTTATTTGTTTCTGGATGCGACTAAGGAAAATCTCAAGTCTTATGTATTAAAAGAAGTAATTAATCACTAACATGCAATGAATTTTCAAGTACATAGAAACCAGTTGATCTGTAACAACTTCAAAAATCGTATAATCACAATGCCCACTTTTCATGCTAAGCAGCTGTTGTGAGAGTAGTACCAGTGCGGTGCAATGCAATGCATCACAATTCCAAAAGGTGGCTTATAGATAAAGATTTCACAGGAAACACCTGTCATTTAAAAAAAATGGCTTCATAAAATCCACAATACCTATGAATGGATTTAAATATTTTCATAAATTGTAGCAGAACAAATCACAATCAATCCATGCTACAAACCTAAATGTTTTAGTGCTGCAAGAATATAGGAAAGATGCCTGTATCTCATTAGGTAGTCTATAGCGGTTGCTGTTTTGTTACAGAGCTTTTCCTCTTCTTTGCTTTCCCGATTAGCCTTTTCCAGCCGATGCCTTATAGCCACAACTGTACGGGTGTCATTCATTTTACGTGACCAGAATCCTCTCCAAGTTGCCTTTAAATGGAGAAAAAAATGCATACATTTAGCATGAGCTAAATATGTCAAGCAGGTTAGTAGGGGGTTAATTATTTAAATTTTATAGAACCAAAAATATTACCTGGACCATGATTAGCCTTTGAATAAATGCTTCCTTCTGCTTTTTACAAAGGTAACTTTTCACAGCATTTTGAATAATAGTTGCTGCGTTACTGCGTCTAAGTAGCCAAGCTCGTGCCAATCTTTGAATCTTTATTATATTCTCTCTTTTATTCAGAAACCTTCTTCGCTGTAAGATGGCTCGCATCCACCTCTGGCAGAGTTTGAAAAAGACAGCAAGGAATGAAATCTCACAAAAAATGAAAGTAGTATTTTTACACAGAAGTTTTTGAGGTTGTCAATTAAAACAAATATATTGTATGGTGCAAAAATCTAAGACACAAACAGTTTCAAATTTAAATGTCTAGAAAGTCCCAAAAAGAAAAACGCACAAAAATGACTAATCTAATTCAAAGTAGCTATCTAAGGAAGACTCATTTATCCAGCCAATATTGACTATATATGATTATATATATATATATATATGAGTTAATATGAATATGAGTTCGTAAAAGACAGTGTAATTTCAATCATCTTAACTTCAGACTCAGGGTTTTCACGAGGATAACATTTCTCTTGAAATTGATTTACATTTCCTTTTCTTTGATGCTTAAACTACAATTCATTTCAGCTTTTAAACTAATTCATGATCAGATTAACCTTTCCTAGAAGTTCAGTGTACCAAATCTATGGATCCACCCAAGTTTATTGATTTCCAGTGGAGACATTGTCTAACAAAATTGCCCAGGGTGTTGGGAAACCAACTATGTTACTATCCACTTATTTGCTAACTATCAGAAGTAACAAAAATCTATCTACAAATTCTCCAAAAGATAAAAAGAATATACCGCTAATCAAAGACTTATGACAATGCAAGTTGAAAACCACAGTAGAAAAGTCCTTATAGAAAATGTACAAACTCAGCAGTGTCAACCCCAACCAAATGCTCTTTTACACTCCCAAAATTAGAAATGCAACTCACTTCATTGTTTCATCAAGTCCAAAGTTGTGATTTAATCTAATATGAAAGTCGGTCCTTCCTATTGAACATCTGAGCAATTTTGACAAGCATAAGTCATTGACTCCAATAAGCATACAAATACTGTTCTCCAAAATATCAACCCAAGACCTGAAAGTGTCTATAGTAAAGTTCTATTTCTATAGTACTTTGTGGGCAAAAAAATGTAACATTTATGCAAAATTTGGCCTTAGGTTTGTAAATATGTCCTTGTGTTATTGTTAAAGAATTTACTTTAAAGTAACAGCTTTAATCCACTGTATTAACTTTCCTGATATGTTTAAACACTGATCATGTCACCACTTAATCCCCATTTGCTTAAACTAAAAGGGTTCAACTCCTTCACTCTCCCCTTAAGGCTTATACTTCCACACAGGAATCACCTGGGACGAATCCCGGTCTTCTTATAGCAAAGCAGCAATGCTTTCACTGCACCATAATGCTGCCCAGTATTACAAATACAAAAGGAAAAATGTCAGACTTAAATACACAATGGGAGGCTTGAATCTTTAAAGTACACCTTATGAGAAGGATGTAGGAGTCACAGTAGACTTGTCAATATAACAGGAGTAGGGAGCTCTGCCCCCTGCTTGCTTCGCTTGCCCACACCCGGGTTTGTTTTACCGGATATACAATTTAAAGAGATTGTTATTTTCATGGGAACTGTTATATATGTATTATTTTCACTTTTCCTTTAAAACTTTTGTAAAAATAATACTTTATTTCTGGCTCCGGGAGTGGTTAAATCTCTTTCTCGCAGGACGTATAACGCTGCTCGCATTGTGAAAGGGGTGGCTGACGCGCGCTAAGGAGATGCCGCCTTGCTGTTGTCTTGCTGCTGGCAAGCTCCATGTTCTGCTTTGTTGCGCTGCGCGTCAATCATTTAAAAGCCTGTAAGCAGCTGTCCTTTTGCCACTTCGCAACTCTGCCGCTCGTGTTGTGAAGGGGGTGGCTGAACACACACTAAGGACAAGCGGTCGGATCATCTCCTGCCGAGCTACATGTGCTGCTTCTCACTTGTCGTTGTTTTAAGAGCTTTAAGCACATGAAGCGTGCCTGCCAAAAGCATTCCAACAACTGCTAGTTTAGATGTCCGTGAACTTGTTTTAAATGTTGTCTCACTACCTTGTCTCGCCTGACATTAAAGTGTCTTTCGCGGGACGTTAAGTTGTCTTCCGAGGAGATCACGTCTCGTCTCCCTAGTCTCCCTCCCAATATTTTTTTTATAATAGAAATATAGAGGATAAGTCAAAGGAGGTTATGCCTAAAGCTATACAATTCACTAGTAACCCCTTCACCTAGAGTACTATGTACAGTTTTGGTCTCCATGTTACACACAAAAAAAAAAAAAAATGCCAAAGAAACTCCAGAGGAGAGTGTCTAGGCTGATTCTGGGGCAGAGTTTACATGTTCTTCCTGTGTCTGTATGGGTGTCCTTTGGGTGTTCCCGTTTCCTCCCAAAGTCCAGTCCAAAGACATGCAGGTTAGATAGCCTGAAGATGCTACATTGGTTGGTATGTGTGTTCACCCTTCAATGGGCTGATGCACTTGTTACTTGGTAGGATAGGCTCTGCACTTGTTACTTGGTAGGATAGGCTCCAGATTCCCTCTACTATGTTCAAGATAATTGGGTTTAGAGGATGGACAAATGTGTATTACCTTACCTTAACTTAGCTCAAGGCTTTGTATCTTGATGGTCTCGCAATTTAATGGATCATTGACTACCTAACCAATAGACAGAAGTTTGTGAGGCTGAGGAATTGTGTCAGAAATGGTGGTGTGTAATACTGGAGCACCTTAGGGTGCCCAATCTCCCTTCCTCTGTACCCTCTACACAAGAGACTTTCAGCACAATACCAGTACATGCAATCTATAGAAATTTTGGAAGACTAGTCCATCAAAGGCTGCATTAATAATGGAGTGGAGTCAAGAGTACAGGAAGGTTGTGGAGGACTTTGCCTTGTGGTGCAGGAACCACAATCTAAAACTAAACATCAGCAAGACTAAAAAGCTGGTGGTGGACTTCCAATATGCCAAGAAGCCAGTGCGACCAATCAACCTTTACGGGGAGAACGTGGAAGGGTTGTAGAGCTACAAGTACGAGGAGGTTCACATGAACAACAAACTGGACTGTTCTGAAACACGGTGGCGCTGCACAAGGGCCAGAACAGACTGTACTTACTAAGGAGACTTCAGTCATTTAATATGTGCAGCAAGCTGATGGAAATGTTCTACCAGTCAGTAGAAGCCAGAGTGGTGCTCTACACTGCAGTATCCTAGGGAAGCAACCTGAGGTCAAAAAAGCAAAATACCTATACAAACTTATCAGGAAAGCCTGCTCCATCACAGGACAAATGCTAAACAAACTTAAAGCTGTTGTGGAAAAGAGGATGATGGAAACATTGAATGCCAAAAAAAAAAAAAAAAAATACTCTTGAAGCACTTTTAACCAGAGGCTCATTACATCACGGTGTGCCAAGAAATACCTTTGGGGGTCTTTTCTGCCCACAGCTATCAGACAATTCAATGCTTCCATGTGATGTACTTGTTAAACAAAAAACAATACATTTACTTATCGGTTGATTTGCTGTATTATCTGCCCTTGTTTATGTTTCCGTGTGTATCTGAATTTTCCCATGGGATTAATAAAGTCTATCTAACCCAACATTTACATTTGCCACAAACCTACCCAAGTCTGCATGTTGTTCAGGGCTCCTGTGCACAATGATGCAGTGGATTCAACATTACCTGACACTGTCGGTTTTCTGGCTAAACAAAGAACCAGAAACTGCTGTAGCAAGTACAATACATCATCACTGATAACCCACTGCTGTCTCAATAGTTTTTTTGCTACCAATTACATCAACATTTTAAACTAGTTCATGATGGATGGGATTTTTAAATTAACTTAAAACTGCTGAATGATCAAATATGAAAAATAATTTTTGCCATTTGCCTACCTGTATACAGATGATTGAGTGTATTTGTTGCTGTGCACGTTTTAGAACCAAATAAGCTCTGAAGTTCCTCTGAATTTTGATTGCACTCATGTGATGGTAAGCAGCTGCGGAGAATCGCATCCGTTTCTCGGCTTGATTCTGCTCTATAATCTAAAAACCAAGCAACAATTTAAATTTATTTAATACATCTGCTATCTTTAGTGCGATTCACTAATAATTTAAATGTTAATCACCTATATATCAAGGGAAAAAATTCAATTCAAGAGTTTACATTAGCCGATTGTTTACTACAACCACATAAGACTTTGTATCCTTTGATTGAAACAAGTGATACTCCTGACCAGAAAAGCACAATAACTACCATGTACCTTCTTTCTGACTAGCCAGCCACGACAGAATGCCTGGAGAGTAATGGTTGCATTTTTAATGCTCTGAAACCTTGACCGCTCAAGTCGACCCCTTTGCCAAGCATGGAAATAATTTTCTATTACTTGGACCGCTTTTTGCTTTCTTTGAAAATCTCTTCTCTGTACAAACCCTCTGTAAAATGCTTGAATTAGCAAGGCTGACCTCTGCATCTGAAACAGAGAAAGAATATAAATAAAATAAGTAGCTTTTCAAATCAATAATTTATTGTTTCATTTGCAGTCAATTTCAATTTCCTGTTCCCAAATTTTAGTAAACTGGACAAGAGTTTATATATTTAAAAAAATTATTATACAATGCATGACCATTGTATTTGGTGGCAACAGTGAGAAATCTATGAAAGTTAGATACATCCGAAAACAGTACAGCATACAAAACTGGTTGCTGGACTGCATAACGATCCATTACCTTGAAAAATAGCTTTCGTGTGTGATAACCTCTCCAGGCAGTCTGAATTGTTACTGCCGACGTCCGTAACTGTAAGAATCTCAGACGATTCATTCTTGCTTGCATCGTTTCCCTCCATCTCTTCTGAATGATGCATGCACAATGATGCAGTTTAAGAAATCTTACATAAAAAAAAAAAACAAAAATATGTACGTTTGTCACTACATACATCCATACATACGGCCTCCTTAATAGAAGGACTGGAGGAACATACATGTACGGAGTACTGCCTCCCCCAGAGTGCTAGATGGCAGCCCCACTGAGTTGCAGCGTTAACTCTGATTCCCACAGGGCTCCATGGGTTAAACTGCCACACCTGAGAGTGCTTCCAGACCTCACTAATGAGCCAACCTGGAGTACTCCCAGGTGCGGCACAAAAGAAGCTACCTACCTTCTTTTGGAGAGCCAGAGTCAGGATGGGGGAGACGTAGTTTATCAGGAGGAGTAGAGAGAGAGAGAGAGAGAGAGGGCAGAGACAAATAGCAGTGTGTGAAGTGTGAATTGCTATGCTTTACTGTACTATACTGAGCATGTGGGAATGACAAGAAAACACTTTCCACTAAATAAAGCCTGTGCATTGCTGGACTTGTGCCTAGTGTTAGTCTTTGTTGCGTGCATGCATACAAGTTTAAAGTAAAAGAGAAATTCCGAGACATGTATCAAAAGCACAGACAGGTAAGGGTTGAATTCTTAGTTTTATTGATTGTTTCAAGAGTACACCATTATATTTGCTATTACCAGTCGGTGTTCCAGGGAATGCATGTGGAGGTGGCAACCTTCTTCAGATACTCAGGGGTTCACATCAATGACAGGCTGGACTAGTTTAGTAATACAGAGGAACTATCAAAGGAAGGGCAGTGCAGACTCTTTTTGGGGATAGTGACCTTCATTACATGTTTTAAAACTCTGACACTGAATGCAATTTTCTACACTGCAGTGTACTGTGGTGGTAACATTACTTCAAGAGATGCCACCAAGTCAACAGGCTAATAAACATGGTACATAATACAATTTTACATATACAACTCCTAAGACTCCTGAAGGTAAAAAAATACTTTATGCAAAGTTTTAAAAATAATTTATGCAGAGTTGTTCCATTCATCCATCTTCACCTACTTAAACACATTTAAATATGTTGTAAAGTTCTTATCCTTGCAGCACTGGGAACCAGTCTATTTCAGTGAGCACACAAAACCATATAGAATATTTAGAGCAGGGTTCCCTAACCTGTGGTACGAGATGGCATTTCAAGCTTTGGGACAAAGAAGAAGGCTGCATCACATTGTTCGACTTTATCATGGTACAATTGGTGTCTTGCACTGTGCTGTCATTTAGAGGCCATTAATAGTCAGCACTCTTGCTCTATAATACGTAAAGTATCACCTTGCAAAGATCCGTCGGGATAGGTGAAGTATAGTATTAATTTTTAGGCAAGCCCCGATTGTGAAACATCACCGATTTCAAGGTTTGATTAACATTTTTTCAAGGGATGTCAAAGGGGACCGAATTGGATGCAACACCTGCCACTTACACATGTGTGGCACATCTGGTTTTGAACTGCACTGTATGGGTTAACGGGGAACAAAGCTTGTCAACTGTGTTTCATTGCTTAATGGCACTCTGGCACCCGTTGCTGCAAGAGGGTCTTCAATCTCCCAAACCCCTAGATTGTGGATCGTGTATAATTTCCTTGTGGTGCTTTATGTTCTGTGGGATATCCCAGCCCCGGATCATCAATTGAGTGCCTAAGCTTCACAGGGGACACATTCACAAAATGGAGATTTATAAAAGTAAACTGCTCAATTTATATTTAAATAAAGTAGTAATGAAAAGAAAAGGAAACATTTTAATAATAATGTAACATGATTGACAATGTAATTGTTTTGTCATTGTCATGAGTGTTGCACGCACGCACACACACACACACACACACACACACACACACACACATCACCTATATCTATCTATCTATATATGTATACAGTATCTATATCTATCTTATATATCTATCTATATATGTATACAGTATATATCAAAAGCACAGACAGGTAAGGGTTGAATTTCCCCTTGGGATTAATAAAGTATCTATCTATCTATATCTATATGATATATATATCTATATGATATCTATATCTATATATACACATATCTCCTTTGGGGTGCGAGGAGCTGTTGCTGGGGGTGCCAGAATCCACTGAGGAAGAAAAATTTAAAACATCATTTGTACAAAATCTTAATTTATCTATCCATTCCTAAATAATTAAATGGGCAGGCTATTTCGTATCAGTGCAATATGCTGCTTGTTAAAACGGATGACTCGTAATCTTACGTGCACTTAGTGCTGCGTGGGTATTATGAACTATCGTATTTGTTCAAGTACTATGTAAAATTTTAAATATAAGTAATTTTTATTTGGTCGACAGAAATATGTTTAGTAGGAATGAAAGTTAAATTTAATCATCATTGCATAAATTTTTCTTCACCATAGAAATTTAAAGACTAAATCCAACTTCCATTCCTACCAAAGATATTTCTGGCGACTATATAGAACCTACTGTAGTATATCCAAATTCGAGCTATTGAGCTGTTGCCTGCCTGCCTGCGTCACCCTCGCTTCGCTCTTACTTTTTTCCGTTCATTTAATCTTGGCTTGTCGCGGAAATATTATAACATGGGAGGATTACACCGAGTATGGCTTTACCAAAACAATCATTGATGTCGAATAAAGTATCTATGATTCCTAAAGCTTAAATTGGTGATCTGGTTTTCTGCGTTAACCTCATATTTTTCATACTTCTTCCCAAACAGGGGTTGCGAGTAAAATGAATCATTAAGCTGATATATATATATATATATATATATATATATATATATATATATATATATATATATATATATATATATATATATATATATATATATATATATATATATATATATATATGAAATAGTTTTAATATCAAATAATGCAAACAGTGCAGCACGTGCCCGCCTAATTCTGTCAAATAATGCAAAGTATCGCGCACGTGCAGCCCTAATTCTGGGCTCATCAGGCAGTACACACGCACTGCACCCACTCGCGAATCGAACCTAAGGCGTCCGCTAAAGGTGAAGCCTCTCATGTTGCGCTATGGTGTGTGGGTCGTTTATTTGACAGTATTGTAGATCGGGGTGTGTATATAACTTTTGAGAATGCAACGTATAGTTTTGTCCAGGAGGAAAGCAATGTTGCCTCAAATCAATGGCAACCTTTTGTAGGGTGTGTCCCTGAGACTTATTAATTGTCATCGGAAGCAGAGCCTTACTGGAAATTTGAGGCATTTCAATTCAAATGGGAGATCAGAGGGTATAACGGTGATGCCAGCAATACATTCAGAGTGTGGCGCTACGCTTTTTCTGTGAAGCTGCCTTCACACAGCCTCTCCGCTGCTTTATAAGCGAACGCCATAGAAAGCCATCACCTTGTAAATTGTGTAATGCGTTTTTTGAACAGGTTTGATGCATGGAAGTGATCACTCGTACTGCGTTCTCGTGAGCTGCTATCTTGTGTGATGTTGCGATGTCTACGGCTTAATTTAATGTTATTTAAGACCCGGTACTTAAGTTTCTGGCTGCACTCCGGTTGTAATATGACGAAGCTGCGCGAGCTCACTTTTGAGAATGCAAGTATAGTTGTCCAGGAGAAAAGCAATCTTGCCTGAAATCAATGGCATCGTTTTGTAGGGTCTGTCCTTGAGACTTATTACTTGTCATCGCGCAGCTGAGCCTTACAGGAAATTGGAGGTATCTGAATTGAAATGGGAGATTAGAGGGTATAAAGGGGCGAGGAATACATTGAGTGTGGAAAAACTCTAGAGACACCGTGTGTATTAACTTGTGGATTTTTCTTTGAGTATTTGGTGGGAGTGTGATGAAGTTGCTTGAAGGCGCCGTTAGCTGAGCTCAGCTCAGAGCGAAATGAGGTAAATGGGAGGGATATGATGACGTGACTCCCCAACCGCGTTAACTGTCAATCCCCACAAACACAGTCTCTCGAATTTGCATAAGCACACCCCTTCACCTGCAATTTTAACTTAGTTACAAAGTGATCAAAACTCTCGTTTATATCCTCGTCCTCTCATTAAACTTGTATCCCGCATTACCCGTGGGCATGAGAAACACCAGCGGCACCCTGTCTATTAACTTAATTTAAAGTTTAGGTTTACACCTTTTTTTCCCGAAGTAGCAGCACTCATTAATATGATAGTATATGTCACTCGCCGCTTCTTATTGTTTAGCTGCCTTCTCAATTATATAATGCATGTTTTATAATGCATGTTTTCTTCAGCGTTTTGGAGCTCTTCTTTTATGTTCAGATTTTAAAGCTTAATTGAGTTCAGTTTTTTCACCTGCTGTAGTATATGTGGTTCGCATTTGACTTCATCTTCAACTGTGATAGTACTTTTGTAGGGGGTGGAAACATAAATCAAACATTTTCTAGGGGTATGGGGCACAAAAACGTTGCAAAACACTGATTTAGAGACAAGTCAAACACAGGCAATTTTTTAGAAACTGAGTGAAAAAAAGAAAAATCCTCAGTGACAGAGTAGAGCAAATTCTACTCAAGCAAGTGAACAGTCTAGGATTCAGACTGTCTACTGTCTCTTGGTCATGTGAGGCAGCAGTAAACGCTTCACCACAGTGTGTAACATTATCATATGTAAAACAAGATTCAACATATGAAAAGTTAGCACTGCTGCATTGTACATTTAGAGTCGTGCATTTAAAACCTGTGTACAACAATCATCCTCCTGCATGTTCCCCATGCCTCTAAGAATTCCTCCATGCTTTCAGGTTTTCCTCCCACATTAACAAATACGTGCAGATTAGATTAACAGGTGACTTTAAAGTTTCCTCATTGATTGCATGCAAATTGAGCTCAGGGGAGGACTGGCATCCTTCCTCTAAACTGGTACTTGCATTGCCCTGGTGCTGCTAGGATAGGCTCTTATATTCCGTGATCTAGAGCTAGAATAACTCGTCTTGTGAATTTAATGTAATCCTATGTTGTGCAGATTAGAAATGTATTACCTTCTTCTGAGTAGCTTTGTTCTTATGCAGTGATGAATTGTTGCAATGGCTTTCTGCCTCGTCCTGTATTCTCTGCGAACCACACAGCCTCTGTACCATGCCAAGATATACCGGGCTGCTTTTATTTTTTGAATATGCTGTCTTGTCTGGTAGCCTCTTATGTGGGCCTAGAAAAAGCATAGGCTCAAATGTTTAACAAATATTTCAGGAATGTAACATTCACAAATTCCTAAATATACAGGTGATGATAAATTAAAATACCTGAATAAGAATTGCAGATTCTTTCATTCTTAGGTATTTTGCTTTCTCCATCTTCTGTAGCAGATATGCACGGTAATGCTCCTGTATCACCTCTGTAGCCCTCTTGTATTGTAGGAACCGAGTCCTCTGCATCCTTCCACGAAAGAATGCCTTATAAAGAAAAAGAAAAGCAATGAGAGAGAATGAGAAACAAAAAAGGCCTACCAAAGGGATTTAATTATTGATGCAACAATGGCATGGGCATTATACTCCAAATTAGAAATCTTAAGCAAAATTGTATTACATTTAGGAATGTTTTTCATTATCCCACTACTCCAGAGCTGGACTGTTTTGGAATGCTCCATCATCAAGCTGGTCATTTCCCTTTCTACTTTTCAAATGCTTACAAGATCCCAGATGGTTACAAACAAGTTTTACATTAAAATTGGACATTTATTCATATTGCCTTTGCAAACTGGTGACAAATCAGTACAGTGTTGAAATCATATCTAGTAAATTACTACCGTACAAATAATCTGAGCCTGTACTACTCCTGGCAGTCACTCTAAAACCTATTCCAGTATTTCTCAATCCATGAGTCGTGAACTTAATTTCAGTTCTGCACCCTGTCAAACAGACATCGTGTTCCAGCATACTGGGAAATTAGAACGACCGACATAAATCCAGTTACAAGTAGATGACATGTTATACACTGCATGCTTTGTTAAGGTGGCCAGTGAACATGGACATGTTTCTTGAATGCCCTGTAGCATTACCTACTCTTCCAATTTTGCATTAGCCTCCAAAGATTCATCCCAAAAAAAACAAACCAAACAGACATGTTAAAAGAACATACAAGCGTAGGTTTACTTTCACCATCAAGTGAGGTGAGCAATGACCTTTGTGCATTTGCAGTGTGCAACTACCAAATAAAAGCATGAAACTTTCAGTTACAAAGACATTTTGAAACAAAGCATTCAACTTGCAGAAGTAAACTGTTCAACTTTATGGAATGAAAAAATGAAAATCTTCAGGCTGCACAGAAAACATCCCAGTGTTAGTAAAACAAGCTAGCAGGCTCTCTGGGCATCGTCTCGTTGCACGACAAATTGCAAAATTTAAGAAAGCGCAGTACACTACACTGCACTGCAGCTCTTCTTCCCTTGTGCAACATACATGTGCACAGAAACTCTAACCCATGTTTCCTATTAAAAAGACAAATGGACACTACATTTGATTCAGTATTAAACACCTGCGTGGTACTCATCCAGAAATACATAATAGATGAAATGCGTTTGTCAAGGTATTAGAATGCTGAATAGTTAATGTGTACCATTTGGAGAGGCGGGGATGTTGACCAATTTATATTAAAATTATTGCTAAGAAAGAGTCATTACTGAATAAAAATAGGTAAGACTGGATCCCAAGGCCAAAAAGGTTGAGAACCACTACTGCGCTCTAAACTTATCTTTAACGTATGAATTTTTTTTCCCACGGCCAAAATTATACCCTTGTCTTATGACCCTGCTTCAAATCGGTCTCCAACTATAGCACATTTATCAGATATGTTTTAATAATTAGTGAAATTACTATCCATGGGGCTATAAACAAGTGCAATCTTTTCACTGACCATAAAGCATTTGACAAAATTATTAGTAACAAAGGCATATAGTACCACATCAAATGTAAAATGAAAAAAACATCTTTTGAAAAGTACCTGTATTACTGTAGCACTCTTCAGAAGTCTCTTGAGTCTTTGTCGTGCGATGAAGCCCCTAATTCTTGCTTGCAGCATTTGGAGTCTCTTTACTGTCGTAAGGTAGGCTAACCTTTGTTGTTTCATTATCAAGAAGGCCCGGTAATGTTTTTGCAAGACCAGGGCAGCCCTCCTGTAGCTTTCACATTTTCTTCTTGCAATATAGGCCCTGTAATGAGCTTGTATGGTAATGGCAGCAGATCGAAGCTCTTTGAACTTCCTTCTACTAATGGCCATTTGTAAGAACGACTGAATTTTGCACGCTGCTGCTTTTTGCTTAGCTAGTTTCCTAGCAGCTAATCCTCGAAAAACTGATTGTAGCAAGATGGCTGCTTTTTTCATTTCCAGGTATTGGGCTCTTTGTAACTGGGTTTCTTTACAAGATCGGTACCACTTCTGAATTACTAATGAAGAAAAGCACATTTCTTTGTAACATGCCCTGGCTTTATAGCACTTAAACGCTGACTGAATGACAACTGCAGCAGCTTTTTGACGCAAGAAAGCTCTCCTTTGGACATACATTTTAAGAAATGACTGAATGTGCACTGCGGCCGTCTCACGGTGCCCCAACTGCCTTGCCTGCCAAGCTCGGAATGATTTTTGGATACAGACCACAGCTTGTTTTGTTCTGTGATATTGCTCTACTTCAGAAACTTTCAGTTTCTGTGCTCGGTACCTTTGCTGCAAAACTACAGCTGCTGCACGCAACTTTTGAAAATCCCACCTTTGTTTGTGCGCTCTAAACCAGGCCTGTATAATCACTGCTGCACAGCGTATTTTAGTCAATTCCTGACGCACCTTCATACCCCTGTAGGCGGACTGAATAATAATTACACTCTTTCTGTATTTTAAAAAGAGGTTTCGTTGCTTTTTACCTTTAAGGTACGTTTTGTAATAGGTCTGTATCATAATGGCTGCCAGTCTCATTGCTTTGAATGGAATTTCTGCTTTGTACATCCTGAAAGCAGACTGGATAACAACTGCAGCCCTCTGTTGCCGTTTCAATGTTTTCCTACTTTTCAATCCTCTGTAAGCAGCTTGTAGAGTAATGGCAGCTGTGCGCAAATCGTGATAACTATTTTGTTGCTGCCTTGCCACTATAAGTGCTCTATACCTTCTCTGAATGGTGACAGTTGCACATCGTAGCACCACATATCTTTTGTGTTGTAAGTAACATCTGTACCTGTGCTGGATAAGCTGTGCAGCTGCCTGGATGTGCTTTAGGTGGCATCTGGCCTTCATGCCTCGGAAGGCAGCCTGAATGCAAATGGTAGCCCTTTGAATGGTTTTGTATTTACCGACTTCAATGTTCCTTAGAAGATTTGCTTTGAACCTTCGTTGGACAACCATAACTGCCCACTTCAGTTTTTTAAACTGAATATAATGTCTCCACTTACGATAATGTGCCTGGATCACCGATGCAGCCCTGTGCCTTTCTCTGAGAATTCGGCGATCTCTCATGCCTCGGTATGCAGACTGGATGAAAATAACCGATTTTTGTATGTGCAAATATTTTTCCTGCTCCTGCTTCCTTTTCAGATGGGCACGATAGTTTACTTGAATAATGGTTGCAGCTAGTCTCATTGCAAGATAGGAACATTGAGCTTTGTGCATTCGAAAATAAGCTTGAATAGCAGTGGCTGCGACGTGCTGTTGCTGTACCATCCTCCTCAGTTTAACTCCTCTGTATATGGATTGAAGTTTAATTGTTGCCTGCAGTAGTTGAACATATTTTTGACGCTGAATTTGTCCAACAACCATGGCCCGATACCTCCTCTGGATGTGTATTGCGGCAGTCTTCTGAACATGAAATTTGGTTTTGGCTTTAAAAGCTTTGTACGCAGCTTGAATTTTGCAGGCGGCCCTGTTACGTGCCTGCAAACATTGACGGACTTTCATACCGCGGAAACCGGCCTGCAGTGTAACAGCAGCTTCCCTCAAACGGAGAAATTTTACTCTTTGCTTTTTTCCATAGGTGTAGGCCCTGTATGCCTGTTGTATTCTCACAGCTCCCAAACGCATAGCCTTCCACTTCCTATGCAACACATAGGTCCTGTAACAGTTCTGTATCAATGCCGACGCTTGATGTTGCACTTGAAGCCGTCGCCTTACAGTCTTTCCTCGCCATGCAGCCTGAAGTTTCAGGGTACAACGCCTAACAGCCAAGTATTTCTCTCGCTGTCTGCCACCAGCAAGTTTAGCTTGGAAGCGTTTTTGAATGAATACGGTGGCATTCTTTAAAGCATGGTAGTTTTTCTCAGCCTGGTATCTCCTGAAACATGCCTGAATGACCAAGGCAGCTTTATGCCACTTTTGTAGTTTGGTGCGCACAACCTTGCCACGGTAAATTGCCTGTATTGCAATTGAAGCTACCTTTAATTTTCTGTACTGTACTCGTTGATGTACTCCTAATATGCAAGCTCGGTACCACCGTTGAATCTGAATGGTACTCTTCTTTATTTCCAAAAACCTTCTCCTTAATACACGAGCACGAAATGCTCTCTGTATTACACTTGCTGACTTATGCAGACGCTTCAGAGTTTGACGCAGCCTGTAACCTCGGTAGGCTGCCTGCAAGCACATGGCTGCTGCTCTGACCCTTAAAAATAAGGTTCTGTATGCAATCCCTTCTCTGTAACACCTGTAATGCTTCTGAAGAACAAGAACAGCTTTATACTTTGAAAGATAGCAAGCGCTTTCCTTTTTCATTCTGAATGCTGATTGAATTTTAACAGCTGCTATTCTACATGTCCGAATCTGTTTTCTCACAACATAGCCTCTGGCAGCTGCCTGTAGGACAATGCAAGCCTTGCGCTTTCTCTTGAATTCAGCTGCATGAACAGTACAAAGCTGATTGGCTCTTCGAGTCCTCTGTATATATATTGCTGTATTTCTCAGCTTTGTGTAACGTTGTTGTGTTTGCGTCATCTTCACATAAGCCTGGATTGTAATGGTGGCCTGTTTCAGTTTCAAAAATTTCTTCCGGGCAACATAAGCACGGTAGACAGATTGAATTCTCACCACAGATTTCAGCATATGCCTCCTTCTCCTTGCATGCCATCCTCTGCATGCTGCCTGAAGTACAATAGCAGCCAACTTCATACTCTGGAAGCGTTCTCTCACTTTTCTGCCAAGGGTGACAGCTCTGTAATATGCCTGGATTAAGGAAACTGATCTTTTAAGTATTTGGTATCTCCTTCGAGCTTGCCAGGATCTTACATGTGATTGCAAAATGACAACACTCTGTCTTGCAAGCAAAAACTGGGTCCTCTCTTTTTTCATCTGCCAAAATGATGCAATCACACAGGCAGCTTTAATCTGTCGGTAGATCAAGCGCCCTTTCATTCCTCTGTAATATGACTGGATGACTACTACAGATTTATGAACAAGCAAGTATTTTTGTCTCTGGGCTTTACCAAATACAAATGCCTTATAATGCCTCTGGATGGTAAGGACAGCAGTTCTCATTTGATTAAATTTTCTTCTTGCCATACAGCCTCTAAACCACGCCTGAATTTTCACAATTTTTCGTTGAATGTTCATGAAATGCTTCCGAATGCTGTACATACGGTAATATGCTTGTATGTGAATAGCTGCCACATTTCTTTTGGCATGTACTTGGGAGCACCACCGTCGAAAGCAACACTGTATAACCGAAGCAGCCAAGTTCTGTCGTGCCAGTATACGGCTTTTCCATCTTCTGTAACATCTTCCAATCAATACAGCTGAAGCCTTCAGAACTAAATAGTGCCGATGTTGTCCTTTCGCTAATAAATTGGCTCTGTGCAGTCTTTGAATAGTAACAACCGCCTGTAGAAACTTCTTATATGCAGAATATGCAATTTTCATCCGTACCCGGGCTTGTAACATGATAATGCAGCATTTAATGTGCTGATAGCGCTTCATGGCAGAATATCTCTTCCAATACGCCTGTTTAACAAATAAACAAAGATTACATATAAAAACCAACATTGCTACTCAGAATTAACTGAAACCTGGATGAAGAAATTATGGAACCAGAGGAAACACCAGAAATCAAAGGAAATTAGATAAAATACACATTTTTGCAATATCAGCTGGCAATAATTAGTTACATGCAAATATTTTTGATAGGACATGTAAATAACATTAAATTGTAGACACAGTCAACTGTAAATATCTTATGCTGCATCAGAAAAATTTATAAATCGAAACCTGATATTTTTTGATTACGTAGCCAAAACATTCTATCAAAATTAGACTTCTCATAAAACCACATGTTTTTCTCTCTTAAGGCCTTGTCATATTTTATGACTTCTCCAGCTATTTTCAGATGTAGCCCTCATTTACATAATCTCAGAAGTATCACAAGCAGTTGGCAGGGTACTCCCGTGAAGCAAGTTGCATAATGCGACATACGCAGTGATTCAGATCTGATTTTGTCTGCAGTCATTGGGGTGGGCTCTGTGTACATAAGAGCTGACAAGCAATGAATGTCTATCCAGAAATAGAATTCATAGAATGCAGCCAATGAAGAATAAGAAACGTGTTCAGGAACTCACAAACTGAAGAGAAGCTTGTCTGTCACATATCCCATGTATTACGCACCACATCAGAATGGAGAAACAGAAAAACAAAGGGCTGAGATTGCAGCGGATTGTGCGATTGCTGGCAACCTTTAGTATAGCTCCAGCTTGGTCAGGCAGCACATTACTGGCCATCACAAAAAGGGGCAAGAACAGCCACTAGGACACGGCCAATGATTTTCAGTTGTGTTATCGGACGTAGCTCAGTGACAAGATGAACAACAGTGAACAGCAAGTCTGAAATACAGAACGACTGAAATCGCATAACATGACTTCGACTTTACACTTGCATATATAAAGTCATCAATGACAATTTTTTCTGAAAATAAAATTTATTGTTTAGTCTAAATGTATTGTAAATAAAATGTCTTTCCTAAAATAGATTGCCATGTGTAACGTGGATAAAGAATACGATTTTCCAGGTGTTTATTTTGCCTATGTACTCGATCTTACTCTGTAATGATATAAAACTTCAGTACCATACTTAGATTTCATACTAGTACATGGAACATTTAATGAAACAAAAAACCCAAAAGTAACATTAAAGTAACAAAAATAGCCATTGTAATGAATCAGATAAATTCATAACAAAAGAGACATTACACTAAAAGTAACGGAGCAAAATGAAGAAATATGACTGATGCTTACAGAAGAAAATACGTGTTACCCATTCACTATTTAATTGCTGGGATTATGACAGACTGTCCTTGTTCTTATAATAGCCTTTTGGAAAGGACTTTTTAAACTGAAGACATGCCACCCGGACCCGATTTCATTGGTCAAGAGCCCAGTCTTCATTTCAAGTTTTTCTTCCTGTGAAGCTTTAGGTTTAGTGTTTATGTGTATCCTGACAATTATAGCAGTAACTATTTAAGAAAAAAAAAAAGGTATACTTTTTGCACGTTTTGAGCATATAAATGGATAACTGACATGTGGATTATGCGACATTAGTAATACAATATTTTAGTTTTCCATCAATGTTTTCTCATTTTTGTTGTTGTATGGCATTGGTCACTGCTGCCATTGATTATAAACATCTTTCTCTTCATTCTGCATGAAAACATGAGATTAATTTTTTTTTCCTCTGTCAACCACACAAAAGTATATGGAGTAATATTAAAAAGTATAATTTTTGGATGCAGTATCCATAAAGTATAAAGATTTTGTTCTGTATTTGCATTAGACAAAACTTTAATGCATGAAACAATTTAAAAAAGTATTTTCTTGTGGACATATTTTTGCTGTTAGAGTGAACAGTTTACTTTGGAGTTAGCAAACATTTCTAATACCATAACTGGAGTTTTAGCTGAGACTTAATTTTTTGCAGCAGAAAAATTCATACCAAACACTCACACTGAAGCGTGCTTTTAACTTCTTCGATAAAGCCAAATAAACTGGAAAACAAAATTAGTACCAGGCATTTTCTTTTCCCGTTAATGCATGACAACTTAACCAAAGCCAACATATACAGGGAGTGCAGAATTATTAGGCAAGTTGTATTTTTGAGGATTAATTTTAATATGGAACAAACACAGTGCTATCAGTCAATCCAAAATGTTAATAAACCTGAAACCTGAATGTTTCACAACGGAAATGTGAGTGTGAACATCATCAGGGGAATACATATGTGTGCACAATTATTAGGCAACTATTAGTGTGCAGATTTATTATGCAACTAAAGGAAAAATGAAAATTTTCCCATCTCACTTGTTTATTTTCATCTGTTATAGTGAGAATAATAAACAAACACCTCAAAATTTACAAATAAACATCTCTGACATTTCAAAAAATCAATCAATCAATCAATGACCAATATAGCCACCCTTCTTTCCAATAACAGTCATAAGCCTTTCCATTCATGGAGTCTGTCAGTTTCTTGATCTGTTGACGATCAGCTTTTGTGGAGCAGTGACTACAGCCTCCCAGACACTCTTCAGAGAGGTGTATTGTTTTTCTCCCCGTAAATCTAGCGTTTAAGAAGTGCCCACAAGTTCTCGATAGGGTTTAGGTCAGATGAGGAAGGGGCCATGTCATTATTCCTTCATCTTTAAGGCCTTTACTGGCTGGCCACGCAGTGGAGAACTTCGATGCAAGTGATGGAGCATTGGCCTGCATAAAAATCATGGTCTTTTCCTGTATCACTGTTTGAAGAAAGTGTCTTGAAAAACTGGCAGTAGGTTTGGGAGTTGATTTTGAGTTCATCTTCAATGCAAAAGGTCCAACTAGCTCATCTTTAAAAATACCAGCTCATACCAGTACCCCACCTCCACGTTGGAGTGGAGCTCTGTGCCATTACTGATCCACAGGTCCATCCATCTGGTCCATCAAGAGTCACTCTCATCTCATCGGTCCATAAAACCTTTGAAAAAATCTGTCTTCAGATATTTCTTGGCCCAGTTTTGGCGTTTCAACTTATGTTTCTTGTTCAGTGGTGGTTGGGTTTCAGCCCTCCTTACCTTGGCCATGTCTTTGAGCACTGAACACCTTGTACTTCTGGGCACTCCAGGTAGGTTGCAGCTCTGGAATATGAAAGTACTGGAGGATAATGGGTTCCTGGTAGCTTCACGTTTGATTCTTCTCAAATCTTTGGCAGCTAATTTGCGTCTTTTGTTCTCAACACGTTTCTTGCGACCCTGTTGACTATTTGCAACAAAATGTTTGATGGTTCTGTGATCACACACCAATATCTTAGCAATTCCAAAAGTGCTGCATCCCTCTGAAAGACTTTTACAATTTTTGACTTTTCAGAGTCAGTTAAATCTCTTTTTGGCCCATTTTGCCTGAGGAAAACTAGCTGCCTAATAATTCTGCACACCTTGATATAGGGTGTTGATCTCCTTAGGCCACACCCTCCCTCATTACACAAATACACATCACCTGACGTGCTTAAATCCAATAAGCATTCAAGTTAATACAGCTTGGAGTTGGAATATACGCATTAAAAATGATGATATGGTCAAAATACTCACTTGCCTAATAATTCTGCACTCCTGTACGGTTATAAGAAGGGTTAACTCAATAAGATTATTCACAATATTTTAAAAGAACTGCTACATTTTTGAATTATGAAATCTTAAGATTGACCATTTTAGATATGCTTAAAAACCATATAAATTTCACATAATTAAAATGGTACTGAAATCTCAACATGTACCAGAGACAGAAAAGTAAGTGGGACAGTAAATGGAGGTAGGTTGGTGCAGTGTCAAAGTAAATCATAGTAACACTAACAACATAGTTGGTTAAAAAAATGGGAGAAAATGAGAGAAGGAAAAAAAAAAAAAAATGCAGCGATATTCTTGATTGTGCTTTCATTTAATAATACTACTACATTTTATTTATATAGCACCTTTCATTTACATTATAACAAAAAGACACTTTTACACAACAGGCCTTCCATTTGAGTATCTAAATATCACTTACCAACAAAAATCAAATATATATTTACCTGAATAATTGTTGCAGATTCATTCTGGAGTCTTAAGCGGTCCTCCCTGGCTTTCTTTCTTACCAAATAGCCTCTCCAAAATGACTGGATAATTATTGCTGCAGCAATTTTCTTCTTTTCTCTACGCTTACTGAGAAACTTGAGAACAGCCATCTGAATGATGCAAGCAGCACGATTTCTCTCCTAAAAATTTTCAATTAGTATTTAATGAACCAAATTATTAACACATGCAAAATTGCTTTTATTGCATTTATTTCTGATGTCCTAAAAATGTAAAGCTTCCAATGTATTGCTTATATGCTCATTATATACTTAACTAAAAACCATAAATTGAATTCAAAATGCACAGTAAAAAAAGATTCACTTAATTCAACAAAAATATCTAAAATTCACACACTATCATACTATGTTGCTTATTTCCTACTCCTTGTTTGGGTTTAAGCATTATATATTACCATAAAAAGGCATGTAAAAGAGATGAGAATATCGTGAAGCTACAAATTTTTAAGAAACATACGTAACACCGTGCAAAGGAAACTACCCGCTTGTAATGCTTACCCCTTCTTGTGCAGTTTGTGTTTGTACTTAAATTGTTACCATTAAAGAAAGTCTTCTCCAAACCAAACTTGTAAAAAAATCTCATTTATAAATGTAACTAATTGTATGCATAAAAGTATAGAATCCTTGAAATGTTGTGATGTTTTCCCAACTTTGCAGACTAATTTTCTATTTTTTCTTTTAAGGCTAAATCAGACCAAAACTATTTTTAAACCAAACTAAGATACAATACTGAATAAAAATTAAATTACTCATATTGAATATTGCAGCCTATTCCCAAACTTCAGAAATTCTACAATTAATAAAGTCGAATTACACAATGCAATCTAAGTTATAGTATTACGCAATAACAGCTTCTTCAACCAAAACAATTTTGGAGAGCTAAGTAAGCAGGCGTAAATTTCCCCTTGGGGATTAATAAAGTATCTATCAAAAATTTTGTAAGGGTAAGAATTAAAGGTTTTTGCATTCAGCATCAAACTGGTTGACTTCCTTTCCAGAGCAATTCACCTAGAAAACTAAAACAAAAGAGTAAAGTTGTACACATGTAAAAATGCTGAATACCTCATGTTTTTTCTGCTCAAACTTCAGTTTATACTTCCGCCAAGCTGTCTGGATGACTCTTGCTGCTCTTGTCTCTTTACACAAATCCAAAAGACGCGTACAAAGAAATGACAGGTAACAAATAACCACCTACAATAAATAATAGTTTGCAAATTATTTTTAAAATTGGAAAGAGAAAAAAAAAAAAAAAACACCATCTCATAGCATAAATACCAATCTGCTTCTAAATTCATTTGAGTTAATCTCAACTATGATTTTAGTTAATGACCATCCTCCATAGGTTGACTTCTTCTATCAGTCAGTCAAAGGGACACTGTTTCTCTTTTAGGTATCACAACCCACTTTATCCCCCCCCCCAAAAATGCCCTTGTTTCCCTGTTTGGCAAGTGTTGAGATGGGGCTGGTTGCCCCTGTTGGCAAGTCGAGCACAATGATCAAGAATATGGCAGAGTTCTACCCCCTTGGTGAATCTATTGCAATCATCAGAGTGGTGGTAGTAGTTGGGTTTGGGGGGCTAAGCACATTCATTACAAAGGTGGGCATGGCCACCTCCACCTTAGTGAAGCAAGCACAAATGTGAGGTGGTAGGTCCCTTTTGGTGATTTGACCAGGATTGTGAGATGAGGGGTGAAAGTTAGGGATTAGCCAACATCGGAGAGGGTTATTGAGCACAAAAGTTGAAACAGCAACCTGCCGCAGCCCACTACCATTATAAACAATAGCAATTTGTGACAAACATTGGGTCAGCTGAAGTCACAAAATCTGCTGGAACACGTGACAGGTTTGAACCACATTAAATATTTGTTTCCATTTTCCACTCCTTGTTTTGCTAGGATGGCCTAGGATTCCTCACAAACTTGTACGGCACAAACTGGGATCATATAAAGAGTTATGCATTAATTACATACAGTACCCAATTTCATAATTAAGCAGACACTCTCAAATAGTGTTAATTGTGTATAGTTTGTGGTGTTTATGGTTGACTCATGTGGAGTCGATTCACAGGAATAAAAGACATTTGCTGAATATTAGACTGCTATGTGGCATTTATAAGATGTGAAATATGAAAGATCAATACATTATCGATTTAAGGACAAAAATTACCTTTTCATTTGGAATTGTATTTGACATATCCTGGGAGTTAATCATTGCTGGTACACCTCCAAGGTTTGAAACAGCATTATTCACCAACTGAAAGTTGGTCATTTCATTCTCTAGAAGTTCTTTGAAATTGACCGATATTGTACTGGCTTTTAAAAAAAGAAGCATAAAGTAAATTTAAAAAGTTATAATGTGCTACATGCTGTTTAAGCATTATGGTTTTTTAAAGAATTAAAGACTTCTGCTACATTATACAAGATGGACATAAAACTCATGTAGCATGGGCTCTGGGTCAAGCCTTTGATATTTGATGTTTAACATGCCCAAGTCATATCCTGTTTGAACATGTACATGGGTAAATTACTTAAAATGACAATTTCAAAATTACAAAGCTACTCCCTTACTGTCATTTAGCTCCTGACAATTCAAACTGCTGTCATCAGAGTCGCTAGATGATTGATTAAGACCAATGGTACCACGATGTCCACATTCAACCGTCTGAGTAGTCTTCTGACTAATGGCTTCCATTGTCAAATAACTGGGGTGATAGTAGTTAATAAGAAAACACAGTACTCTTCCATCTGAGAAAGAGACAGTAAAGTTTTCAACCTGAAAAAAAAAAAATTGTCAAAAAGACTGCAGCCATGGCAACACTACACAAACTCTGGAGAAAAACCATTACTGAAAACATTTCACTTATTGCTTTTATACATGAAATTATCCAAGCATGGTTAACTTGGCATAAAGTGACATTCTGTGATGTACAATGACTTACGGTTCATTAAACTGATCATCAAGAATCTCATGCTGAAGGCTAAACTGTTACTTTACATAAAGATTTTTTAAGTTTGATTTGTAAAGAGACTGTTAGGTGAGGCAATTTACAACATTTATGCCTACTCTTTGACAAAGAAACTAAGCCTAGCATCAGTTTGTGTATTGTAAAATATTATAGAACAAATAGTAAAAATGCTTTAAGTATAGGACAGCATGCAGCAAATGTGGTTGAAGCACCAATTCACCAAGTTTTCCCCAAATCACAAAAATAAAAATCTCGAATTGTAAATGGGGCAGTGATCATTTAAAGTCATGTGGATCGTATGGGTAGAATGTGAATCAGATTATGGTGTAGTAGCATTTAAAAAGGATCTAACAAGAACACAAATGTGTTGCAAACTAAATTCTAATCCAAAACACTGACCTGTGCTAATATTTAAACATATTGAATATGAATTCATCCATTCATGTAATTATGCTTTTACTGGTTTATAAATTAATGATATTACCCGATTTTTATTTTTTATAGTACCATTAAAACTATTACTTGCAGTGCACTGTTACTCTGACATACTGTAGCATAAAAATATGGGCTTGCTTAATGCTTTGATAGTAGTGTTAATATCTGAAAAAGACTACACTAATAACAGCAAGGAGCAACTGATTACTAAAAAGTGTCTCCCAGAAAAATTAGACTAGTGCTGGTGGTGCTGTCCACTTCTACTTCGTAGCCTGCCTCGAAAGACATGGAGTAACCAGTAGAGCAGTACCATTTTTCTTATTATAATTAGGATTACCAGTCTAGAACATTAAGTTGTAGTTATGAATGCAACATTCATTCACAACGCAACCTAAATTCAGGAATACAGATCGATAACAGAACTGTGCTGTTAAGCGTTAATCAGTAGACTATGTTCTTTCTTTATTGCTTTGTTGACTATTACTCCAGAAACACAAAGCTATAGTCTGAAGTCTAAGAAATACATTTATCTAGAGTTGATAGGACAGGAAGCCGTATAAGATTATAGTATGTACTGAATATACATTTAAAGTAGGTTTATTACGTCATGCGCATTATTAGATCATAAATGGTCACAACTTTATGCAATTATGGTGTTTTATTGCAATGTTTGGCAGTAAATTACTATGTATCTGGATTTTGCTTTTACTTGATGACTAAAGAGGGGTTTAAAAAAGGATGAGCAACTGAAATATAACTTACTTTAGTATTGTAGAAAGCACATACTGCATTTACCCACTCCATCAACAGCTTCACTTTAGTGCCAGAGTCTAATCTGGCTTCAGTATTTTCCTTTAGGAAAGCTTTTTTTGAGTTTGACTGAAGACCTGAAAGAATCCGCTGCAATTTTTGGGCTCGTCGAAGAAAATGAATTTCTTCACACAGCTGCTGTTCGTCCAATAAAATTTCCACCTATTGCCATATTACACAACATAAAATGCATTACATAAAACAAATTTAAATTTAAAGAAGTTTCCACAGACAAGAAGATTAAAATACCAAAAACTATCATTAATGGATTTTACAGTATACCTGAAATGTGAAAATGATTCGCCACAGCAGTGTTAGAGTCTTCTCTCTATGTCCATCCACAATATCTTTGGATTCAATTGCAGCACCTAAGAAAAATAAGATTTTAGTTCAGTTTTGACAGAAATCAAATAATCTTACTGATAAAAGGAAAAAAAATAATAGCAAATGAGAAATTAAGATAATGGGTCTTATTAGGCCAGGTTTATACTTTAAGCGACGCAACACATGCTCCAGCGGATGCTACTGGTACGCAAGTGTTTTACCGTTTATACACTGCTCACAAAAATTAAAGGAACACTTTAAAGAAACACATTAGATACATCAGATCTCAATATGAAGTTGGATATCTATACAAATAACGACAGGGCAATGTCTTAGGAACAAAAGGATGCCAAGTCTTTTAATGGAAATAAAAGTTTTCTGCCTACAGAGGGCTCAATTGTGTAGACACCCTAAAATCAGAGTGAAATGAAGATGTGGCAGGCTAGTCCATTTTTTCAAAAACTTAATTTTTGCTACTCAAAATGCTTTTCAGTATCTTGTGTGGCCCCACGAGCTTGTATGCATGCTTGACGTCGGGCATGCTCCTAATGAGACGACGGATGGTGTCTTGTGGCATTTCCTCCCAGATCTGTATGAGGGCATCCCTGAGCTGTTGTACAGTCTGAGGAGCAACCTGGTGCGCCTAATGGACGAAACATAATGTCCCACAGATGTTCTATTGGGTTTAAGTCAGGGGATCGTGAAGGCCATTCAATTGTTTCAATTCCTTCATCCTCCAGGTACTGCCTGCATACTCTTGCCACATGAGGCCGGGCATTGTCATGCATTAGGAGGAAACCAGGACCTACTGCACCAGCGTAGGGTCTGACAATGGGTTCAAGGATTTCATCTCGATACCTTATGGCAGTCAGAGCACCATTTCCTACGCAGTAGATGTCTGTGTGTCCCTCCATGGATATGCCTCCCCAGACCATCACTGACCCACCACCAAACCTGTCATGTTGAACGCGTTGCAGGCAGCATATCGTTCTCCTTGTCTTCTCCAGACTCTTTCACGTCTATCACAGCTGCTCAGGGTGAACCTGCTCTCGTCTGTAAAAGTACAGGGCCAGTGGCGGACTTGCCAATTCTGGTGTTCTTGAGCAAATGCCAGTCGAGCTCCACGGTGCTGGGCAGTGAGCACAGGGCCCACTACAGGATGTCGGGCCCTCAGGCCATCTTCATGAAGTCTGTTCCTGATTGTTTGGGTAGAGACATTCACACCAGTGGCCCTCTGGAGGTCATTCTGTAGGGCACGAGCAGTGCTCAGCCTGTTCCGCCTTGCACAAAGGAGCAGGTATCGGTCCTGCTGATGGGTTGAGGACCTTCTACGGCCCTGTCCAGCTCTCCGAGAATAACAGCCAGTCTCCTGAAATCTCCTCCATGTTCTGGAGATTGTGCTGGGAGACACATTAAACCTTCTTGCTGCAGCACATGTGGATGTGCCATCCTGGAGAAGTTGGACAACCTGTGCAACTTCTGTAGGGTTAAGGAATCGCCTCATACTGCCAGTAGAGATAATTACTCAAGCCAAAACTAGCACGAGTGGAAAACCAGCCAAAAAGATCAAGAGGGAGAAACTTGAAATGACCTCCACATGTAAAACCAGTCCTGTTTTGAGGAAGATTCCACCAGGTGGCAGTGCGAGATGATATCACAGTGAGAAAACGTTCAGCTTCACTGTGTTGTGAATCGCCTGAAATACAAGCACACACATACACCTGTGCCATTTTTGTGTCACCAAATCCCCAGATCCGCATATCTTTCGAAGAAAACCGGAGCACACTGTGGAAACCCACCAAAAAAGCATGCAAACTCCAGCAGGGACCTCCCTGTGAGACAGCAGTGCTATAGCTCTGCCACCGTGTCACCCCCATGTGTGTAATCAACAACAGTATTCATTATTTAAACAAAATTAATGATTTATCTGTAAGAGGTAACATTCATACTTTAATGCATTTCATCATGAAAGTATAAATCTAAGGATTCTAAATGTGCAGAGAGTTGGAATATCATATTTAATGTGTTCTATGGGGTGATCTATTACTACTTGCCCCAGCTGTCAGGTCTGGAGGAAGCCCCTAAAGCAAGTAGCTATTAACAACTGGGTAGGTTTTAAGATGACGTTTACGACGGTCTACTTTAATGATAAAGTAAACTATGAAATTAAACTGGACATTTAGAGATTAAAGCTGAAATTTCCACTTTAATCACTAAATACACCTTATTTTTTTTTCCTTTATGACTCAAATACAGCATTGTACATTCTGTTGCCATTGTGAAGGTGAAAAAAAAAAAAAACACACACACACAACACACACACTACAGCACAGAAGATGGTATGCGTGACCTTTTAAAATTTATTGTGTCATTACGGTAGGGAATATGTGACACTTGAATATAAAAGCACCACGAATGCATTTGTATATCAGCATTTTGGTTTACCACATCAAACCATACATCTAACATTGAAGCACGCAGATCCATCTCGTAGGATCCTCAAAGCTGCTTTCTGTCACATGAAGATAGTAAACAGAGACTCCGACGTCACATTCCAACTTTTATCACACTTCAACTCCAACCTTTTGTTGGCACTGTAACTTTCGCACACGTTGCGCTAATTTCTGAGGACCTGCTTTGAGGAATGCTAGGAACACGTGACAGCCATGATGCGTGCGCACTCGCGTTCTGAGTGTGAAGTGTAAGTGAGCCTTTGTGGGCATGTATTATATGAATTGCATAACAGAAGATCGGGGGAGACAGAAAACAAAATACACCCTGAATTTGGATTATCATTATTTAAAGTGTAAACACTATTATTAATTGTGGAAGAGAGGGGGGAAAAAAACACGTGGGTTTTGCAAAATGAGCAACGCAAGACTTTATGGAAATTTTTGACATTGTTTGCTGTTGTCCAGTATTACTCAAAATATGTTTCCATTCAATCAAAAATCATTGGTGTCTTTGTTCTGCATTAAAGTATACAGTTAATTTTTTCCCCCGCCTATCACTACGATCGATATTGGAAAAGAGACATTTAAAAAAAGTTTTGGGTGGAGTATTCTTTGAACAAAATTTTTTTTCTCCTATTTTCAGAGAAGACAGACAAAAGCTTTATTTTACCATGTTCATCCTTTAGGTCAACTCCTTTTGCTTTCAGGACCTGAAGAGCAATCTCAACATTGTGCATCTTTTGAAGACGACTAATGACTGGGACCCTGAGTTTGCTGGAGAGGCTCCAGTTTTCTGTCAACAGCTCTACAATTCTCCTAGAAGAAACAAAAACATGTATGTTGTCGAAATTTGAAAGCCACACAAATGGGATTTAAAAAAAAATGTTCCTTTTATGAAAATAAGTGATAACTGTAAGAATACAGAGAAACAGGCTGCAAAAGTAAACTTACAGCATACAAACACACTTTTTAACTGGACATCTAAATGGTAGTGTGAGGCATTTCTTTACGATGAGCCCATATAACTAAACTGAAGCTACAATATATTCAAAAAGGACATATTGCTTACACAAGGTCAACAATATTGACTCCATAAACAAAACTGAATATGAAAAGGAACTGCAACCATAGCAGCGAAATTAAAACAAAATATACAGGTCAGTCTCAGAATAGGCAGGGTCTAAACAAAGACATTCTGCAGATACTATACTGAACACATAAAATACCCACAATTTATCTTTTCAACTAAATTTCAGTTAGTCTTCATCTAGAGACTTCCATTTTTTACTTACAGATGAAGAAAACTAACTTTGATGTAGATTAATTGGATGAATAAGTAGCAGCCGGCACCAATGATGAAGAACAGTAGTGCACAGTATAGACTTTGTCCCCGTTTTTAATCAGTTTGATCACTTTTATGCATATTTCATTGAGTATAAACAGCAGCATATGTAGCTGCACAATAAGCTCCGAAGTTGGTATGTAGCTTGATCAGCAGCTGAGTTTAAATAAATGGAAAGAACTACTCTTTGCAACTTCTACCATTCTAAGCACGTGTCCCATCAATGGTACATTTGGGACTAAAGCTGCTAGGAAAATGAGGAGGAAGAGGTGGCAACAGCACCTCTCTTCTGGAGGAATCCATCCAGCACCTCTCTTCTGGAGGAATCCATCATCAGTAAATGGAAGGTTTTCATACCATGATTATGCCCTTTCATTTTAATAATAAAATATGTCTAAAATGTTCTTAGGAACACAAAAGCATTAGGAATTCTTGCAGGTTTTTCCACTAACACACTTTCACGTTTTAAAAAAACCTTAGCATATACCTACTTACTTATCAGAGCTTCTAATTAACCCAGTTTATCAAAGTAAAGAAATTAGTATGCCATGTACTGCACATTAAATGAAGGAGGGAAAGTTAACAGAACAGACTTGGGATTTTGATTTTTATGACGTTTGTAAGATGGTTGTATGGCAGAAAACAGAGCACATTAATTAGTTAGAACTACTTAATCAGAGTTAAGCTCATTTGTTCCAAGAAGTCAGTTATGTCAATGTGATTATATATATATATAAAAAAGGTACTCACACAAGGCGTACTCCACACCTCAGGTCAACTGCAAGGTTCCTCACTGCAAAATCAAATTCATCCAGTGGGGTCTGCATGTGGGAAACTGGCAAGCCCATGTAACTTAGATGCCGTGACAGAATACCCTCACCACTCAGAAAATCTCTTGCAAAAGCCAGCAAGAGGTCTTTAGTACACTAAAAAAAGCAGCAATTTTCAGAACTTCACATATGAGAAATCTACATACATTAACAGTTCTTTTTAACAAAAGGCTATTTTTAAACCTATGAATCTTAGCCAACATTAAAAAAAAACTCATAATGAGGCAGAAGGCTACATAATACATCATTAAGTAAAATATTGCCAAGTATCTGTATGACTTGAAGTTAATTCATAATAATTAAAACACAACACAGTACCTTAAATTGAGAGTCCAAGCAAAATAAACAGGGATCATGATCAATTAGCCTGGACTCTTTTGCCTGATCTAAAAAGCACACCAAGAGTAACAGCTTCTTTAAAGTGAAACGAGACAAAGCTTCTTCATGACCTGTTTAAAATAAATAAATATTATATAAATATACATAACATTAAACATTTTTCACCGAGGTACAAAAATACACAAGCTCTGTGTCAGCTGCCTTACCATCTCGGTAGAGATGAGGTACTGTTGGATGCCTGTACTCTGCTGCAATATCTGGATTCCATAACAAACGATTAAGAATGAATACTGCCAGACCCATTACATCACTGTTGCTTTCCAAGGAGATGAGCTCACCATATATGGTCTATATATAAATAAAAAAAAAAAGCATGAAAAATGATTTTCACTGACTGTAGCATATTCAACAGACATGTACTTCTCAATTGAAAAATTAAAGCTATAATTGCTTTACAATTTTTGCTTGGAAATGATTTATTTGAGCATGCTGAAATAAACCAATGTAAATGAATTAACTCTGCTGCAATGTAGATGTGGCTTTGTAGTTTTCCTTCTACAGAAAGACTTAAGGAGACAATTGGGCAAGAAAATAAACCAACCTACTCCTTGAAATTTGCTGTCTAGTGGGATGAGCCGTCTTCCATTTTAAGGTACCAGGTTAAGGTCAGTGTGATGTTAAAGCTCCAACTGCATGTTTTAAGGGTATTTATATATTCTTAATAAAATTTCGCTTGCCCACATTAATATCACAGACTTTGAGGTTTTAAAGAGTATTGTCCACTACTTATCACAGATTATGTTTAAAATATGCTCACTGTTTTCCTCAAAAACCATTTTAGGACAGCTAGAGGCCCTTTTCCACAAGGCAAAAATTATGCTATTAGTACAACTTTTTAAATTGTGTCGCTCTGAATATGATAATCCATAGTACACGCCAGGGAATAAATCTGTATACATTTACAATGACTTCATTAACCATACTGCAAAACTGTCAGTAAAAACAAACTCATTTGGGATTATTTTGTCTCTGAACTATAGTTCAAAGAATTGTTCAGGTTAACCTTTTATTATATTTTTTTTACTACCTTTAAACTGCACCTGAACATAAAACTTGCATAAAAGCTTTCAGACTCCAAAGACATGCAAAGCTTGGGGTACAGATAGAATGTGTGAATGACAAGTTCTGTGAAAGTTTGTTATAAAAAAATGTAAGGTTTGCTCTTCAACTAAAGAAGGAAATAAAAAGAAATATTTAATTTAATAAAAGATAATCAGCAAAGCTGGTTCTCATGTAAGATATTACAAAGCTTGGAATGGTTCCATCATTATTAGCGTTGCACCAAAAAAAAAAAAAATTCTCATATTTAGGAGTGGGCCCACAAAAATAAAAAATGAAAAGAAAAAAAAAAATGTACGTTTTTCACTAATTTTTATTTTTTTACCAGGAGAAATGTTTTAGTATTAATATTAAATATTATCCCATATATTGCCCACTACTAATTTTACACTATTTAAATAAATGGGCCATGCTAACCAGTGTTATAGCTTTCATACTCCTTTTTGTAATTAGTGTCATATTCCCCACAATTACAGACATCAAGTATATAATCAGTATAACACCTTTGTTCTCTGAGCACTTCCATACAGGTGAAACTTTAAAGAATACAAAAGAACACTGAATGCAGAATACTCAACAAAAAACACACACTCAACTTTTGTATGTCTTGAGTATGTACTGTATATTGGGTCATCAAGGCAGATAAAACTTACCTCAAGCCCAATCCTCAGCCACAGAGGATTATATGACAATAGCCAATTAAGAACTTTCTGTCGTTCTCCTGCAGACAAACAGATTCATTATTTTATCTAATGCAATAGCAAAAACTGAGTTTCCCAAAATCATAAAGTAACACATTGCGCACGATAAGTTGCCGACAGCGATTATTACCTATATCTTTCCAAAGATGACGGTCTTTCCGAACAAGGAGACGTTTGGCTTCAACTTCCAGCTCGAGTCTTTGGATTGCTTTCACCATGCTTTCAGAAGTGAAAAGTCGACACGCTGCTCGGCGAAGGCGGTTTAGCTTAGACCTAGCAGTGTATGTTTTTAAAGACATCTCTTCTTTTGTAGGTGCTTTAGGAACACTAGCTTTATGGTGACCTTCGACTCCAAAGGCTAGTGCTACAGCATTAACTGCAAAATAATTCATTTGAATTATCCAGATTTTGCTTATTATTATAAAAACATTTCAATCCAAACCTCACCAACATCAAAACTACTTACCTTTCAAAACTTCAGTGCAGACTTTAAAATCATCGGGTGTGAGGAAATAATTAATCCACCAAGTAAATCCTTTTTCTTGCTTTTCTAGCCATCGTTCATCGTAAAACATATTCTTTGCAGCAAATGGTAGGGGATGCCTTGGTATTGCTACACCAAAATAAGAAAATGAATGAGTATCAGCTAGAAATAAACACTGACAGAACTAGCGAAGTAATAGGAAAAGACATTATAAAACATCTAGATGCATCTTCAGTAAACAATCATTGCTGTTTATTACTACAGTCTTTGCTTACCTGTTTGCACTGGTTTGAAGAAGGTTAGTTTGGATTGAGCAACTCCAATAACTGGTCTTTTAGATGACATATGTGAGGGCATTCTGTTTGACTTTAAGTCTACGCCTAGGTAAACCAAAAAAATATTTTTTAAAACCGGCCAGATGTAACCTTATTAAACCAATAAAATATGTACACAAGGGATATTAACTGCACAGAAGTCAAATGTTACTTATTTCCCATTTGGCTTAACAGGGCAGACTGGAGCCAGATCTGATACAGCAAATGAAAAAAAAAAAAGAAAAAATGACAAAGGAGCATTTTGAATGCTACTAAATTTACACAAAAACAAAATACATTAAATAGTGGGAAAAATAATTCAGAGCAATATGGGAAAACAGCAAGAGGTCTTAGCTATTTAGTTTATGTATAGTAAGCTGAGAGGTTTACTTTTACTCTGCAGGGTTCAACAATTGTTGACATGTAGAAGTAATTAACTGAAATATAGACTACAGTGTCATACTACGATTGTGTCCAGGTATAGAATAAACAGTATGGTTGTAGACAGGTAACAAGAACTGATACTTCAGTTCCAACACAAAAAAAATTCAGAAAACATTTGTTTTTGTTTTTTTTAAAACAAATATTGATAGTAAAAGAGTGAAACTCAGTACTGTACTTATATCTATCTGCTAATAAAAAAAATTACCTGGGAACACCAAAAATGTGATTAAAAACGTACATATGAAAATAAGTGAGAGCAGTGATGCTAAAGCTATTCGATGAAAAGAAAAATGCAGAAACCTTGACAACAGAAAGAATCTCCATTAGGGGGAGAGAGATGTACGAGATTACATGTACAGTATTGTAAGACATAGAACCAGTAGCAGTATTTAGTAATTTTATTAAGATGATTAATATCAACAAATTGTGAAAGTCCATAATAATCAGTTTGTGTTATTTTAAATTATGTTTAATTTGTCATGGCTTCAAAAGTTCGGCAAGGAAAGCTGAGCAACAAAAGTGTCACTGCATTTTGATAGAAATGAATATCAAAAGGTAGTTTACTTGGACGATAGTTCAGTAACTACTTGAAGACGATATCACCATTTTAAAACTGCTACTGTGAACATTTGTATACTTTAGGCTGTGTCACTTGAGTAATGTAAGCACTTTTTATGAAAAGTAACTGTTGAGCTCATAACGGCTGCATCCCATTCTTTGTCCATAAATGCATTTATTTTATATGAAAGAGAGTATATTGGAAGGGAATGCAGTTTTTCCATGATACTGAATGGGCATTAGGTATGAAAATTATAACAGCATTGGTATCGACTATAAAAAATTCTAGCATCATGACATCTCTATATGACTATACTGCAATTTCCACACTGTAGAAATGCTTTTCGGAAATCTTGCAGAAAAAGATTTTTTGTTCACGGTTCGATAGGACCAGAAGGTTCACTTGGGTGGTAAAGAAAAAGCATGACTCTATACATGGTGGCCTACAAAAAATTGAGGCAGGTTAAACAAATTTTGTTGGATCCTCTTTATCAATTCCTTTGAGAATTTTGAAGACCTGAATTAGCCTCCTGTGCTTAGGACTATACAGGTTTATGTCTCCTAATCTGTCAGAGTAGCAAACCACCACACTAAACCAAATGCAATCAAGCAAAGCATGCTATCCAATGGTCTCATTCCTTGGGCCAAATACAAGAGAAACCTTATGTGGGAGTGATTGTGAAGTTATGGCAAACCAAAAGCAAACCTATCACCCTCCACTTTATTAAAACAATTGGAGAAACATGTTTAACTGTGTTATGTTACCTGGTTTATGAGACATCTGTGGATGCAATACATTTGTCGATTTCCGAACTGCGACAGTAGAGACAGACTTCATGGCAGCTGCCACTGTTATAAAACAAACAAACAAACAAACAAAAAAAGCTTATTTTTGATTTTTTTTTTTTTTAAAATGACTTAACTCAATTGTCAGTAGTGTGTGTCAACAGAACATGTATGCTCACCAGGGCAAAGTAAGCATCTGTGACATTAGTAGTTCACACAAAAACCACTTATTTACTAAGAAATGCATTTCTGAATCTGTTTATTTCTTTTCTTAATCATCCCATACAATGGAAAAAAAGGCACTTGAAATTCTAGCCAGCAGGATGACCATTTGTAATGGAGTGGAAAAATGCAAAATGACTGACACACTCAAGAAGGATTTAACTATCAAAAGTGTGTCTAGAAAAACATCAAATGGAACATTTCTTCTGGCATTCATATATTGCATTTCTGTTCAAAATAGTTCCCTTAGCATTTAGGGATATTCCTCAGCTGCCTCCGTGCAGTTTTGAATTCAAATACCTTTTCACTTTTTGAGTTATTAGCCATACTTAAAAAGGATGCTGTCCCATCTACAGTAAGTACAAATATTTTCATAAAATAAACTTCTACAGCCATATCAATAACAGAGCAATATTTTTGTTTTTTTTTTATGAGGAGGGAATATACATTTTTTATTTCTAATAAAAAGA
Organism: Polypterus senegalus; assembly: GCF_016835505.1. Lineage (NCBI taxonomy): Eukaryota > Metazoa > Chordata > Cladistia > Polypteriformes > Polypteridae > Polypterus > Polypterus senegalus. The sequence continues at coordinate 115,293,440 of NC_053167.1, read as the reverse complement.
CTTATTCAAAAGGAGCATGAAGCATTGGGGAATCAGTACTAAATGATACAAAATGTACTTATTTGAATAACACATAAGCCATGTATAAATTATTGAAAACTAACATTTTACTATGCTGTAGACTTGGAGAAAAAAAAATATTTATGTTAATAATTAGGATTATTGCTGCTAATATATGCAGCCATTTAAAATTATGGGAAGAAACTGCAGTAGTATCTAGAGTTCTCTCAAATTTTAGGAACTTGGCAAGGCAAATTTTAGGAACTTGGCAAGGTCGCTCCTCCAGCAGGTGCTCTGGGAGAAGAGTTTGTTCAGGAACTGGCAATGCTAATGGGGTTTTATTTCATGGATATAAAGTGAAGGTCTATGAATTGCTTTAGAAACGACTAGAATATCTGGTTCAGAAGGCAGTATCTGTTGTACTCCATATGGGTGAGTGACACCACACCAGACACATAAGAAAATTGACAGATTGAACATAGCATGCTTTTCATCAATTTAAAAAAAACAATACTATAATAAGTGTTTTGAAAAATCTTTGTAATACAGATTTCTTTAATTCTGTTTACTTTTTTTAAATATTGAAAATATTTCAACAGTTAATGCTTGACTTTTACTATTAAAATGAAACAACTACTAGCACAGCATAACTCACCTATTTTTTTCTTCTGCTGGTCCATCTTGGTGCTACTTAAACTTCTTGAAGAAAACTGTACTCTCTCTCTGAGCTTTTTGGTCTCTCCTACAACTCTTTCTAATCGATTCCTTTTCTTGACTTCTACAGTGTGACTCTGGGAATCAGATGTCCTCTCCAAAAACTCCTCACTTTTTCTTTTGTTATTGCGTTTAGGGTCTTGTATTTTTACAGGCAATTTACCAGCCAGGGTGTCTTTTTCTGTTTGGGGACGAGGCTCAAAACCACCACCACCACCAGAATCAATAATTGGCAGGCCTTCCAAAGTTGTGGACTTGAATGCTAGAAATTGTTGCTGATCAAGTCTGGTATTTCCATCCTTGCACAAGCGGTCCTCTAAACATTTTCTGAAAGAGGGTTTCTGGTTAGGCTCAGGTCTGTTTTCTTTTATTTGGCCACTTTTTGATTTAGTGACAGTCATTGATATGACTGGTCGCTTCTTTGATGCATCTTTAACTGGATTTTCTACTACAGGTCTGAAATCAGGATCTGGTTTGACAAAGAAAGTTAACCTGGACTGTGTAGGCTCTGATGAAAAGGTTTGATCCAGTTTGTTGTCAGTAAACAACAGATCCGTTTCTTTGGTAGACGAAGAATTAGAAGAAGGTGAACTTGACTGAGGAGACAGGAATACTGCCTCTTGACCTGGCAATACTGAAATAGATGGAGACACAAATGCTACATCTTTCAGAAACTGATCTGGAGACAGAATAGGTACGTCCAACGCAGTGTCATTATTTACCTCAGGGACATAGCTGTTGTTAACAAAAGAATCTGGACTTAATATTCTTTTATGACTAAGAGGAGTATGTAAAATATGACCCGATGCATTTACAGGTGAAAGTGTCCAGTTATGTATTTCAATATTGTTTTTCACATTTTCAAAATATGTCACTGAATCGCAAGACATCTGGGTTGTTGTACTTTCAACACTTACAGTTTCTTTAATGCAGAAGGCAGTTTGCATTCTTGTTTCACTTTGCAAATGTGATTCTTCGACTTCTACAGAATCAACGCTTGCCCTGCACAGAAGAGTGTTGGCGGTCAGCCTACTCGGAGAACGTGGTGTTTGGATCTGAGGTTGCACAAATGCAATGGGGGACAGTGCCTTTCCTTCACGGGTCATCAAACTTGATCGAAGAATTAATCCATCAGTAACTCTTTCTCCAGAAGGAGACAGGATGTCGTCACAAGGCTGCAGGGGACTGTGATAGTTTTTTGCTTTTGTGTATTCTACCTTCCGAGATACGTGGAAGGTTCGATTGACAGACTTTGGTAGCACAATATCAGCTTTATGAGTTTTGCGAACTGCAATTTCATCAGGTGGCTTCTTTCTTTTAATAGATTCCCACATGCTTCTCTGGAAAAACAAATAGACATTGTGCTGTGTTTTAATAGAAAACTGACGAATGTGGCAACAATTCTATGTGACCTACACAATCATTGAGCACAATATAGTATGACGCCAAAGCCTGTTCCTGTAAAACTGGGTACAGCACAGAAATGAAACCTGGTAGAGAGGTAAGAACACCACAGCTAAACTCGTAGCTTTGTCAATAAATATGAACTGCACATCTTGACAATACGGGAGAAAATTAAAGCACAAGAAAAAAAGGCATTTACAAATAAGAAAAGCATGCCAAATCCAGTGGAATCGGAAATCAAACCCAGATTCTTGGACCTGTGAGGGAGCACCCCCAAACTTTTACACCATGCCACTTGTGTTTATCTAAAAGCAATGTACCAAAAAAAAAACCAACACTAAAAAATGCTTGAAGGTTATTTTTACTCATATAAATACAACATATTGATGTGAATATCCATTAGTACTAAGTCAAAACCAAAGTTGTTTTACTTACGTGACTTGTGTCTAGAAAATATATCAATCGGAACAGAAATGGACGGGACAGACTCGGGTGCAAAAAAATTTGAGACTGGCTTATGAAAATGTGTGTTAGCTTGAAAAGCAAGCAAACTGAACAGAAGAATAAAAATCAATTTACACTATTTTTCTTATCAAAACCTGCCTAAAGACCTAGGGTCTTGCTTATAAAACTTTGCTTGGATTTAAGTGTGAAAATACGCTTACACCAAATAACAGGAACATGTGTAAGGCAAATAAAATAACCAGATTTATAAAATCTGGCGTATGCACATCTCTGTGCAGTTTACCTTGATAAATCACAACCATCTTGCAAATGTGATGCACTTCTAACTCCACCCAGTTGCCACCATATACAGATTATGCTAATTAACCTCGACATAAGTAATCATGATGCTGCGCACCTTCATTGGTTGGAAGAGCAGGCTCCTCCCTGACGCATCATGCAGCTCTCCATAATGGAGTGTGCCAAGAGCATGCGTGACATTGTAGCACCTCTCCTCTGAACTTTGGGGGCTTGGAAAGCTTGATGCTTGGCAGATATATTGCTGACATGTTGGCCAGTTCCCCGAGAACAGGCAGACTATATAAAATGGCAAAACCCAAAAAAGTTCTTAAGTGCAAATAAGCAAAGTTGGCCATCTTAAAACTGAAACAGAGTCAGAATATCACATTCATCCCGTTCAAGATTTAGTATGTTTGTCATGTCCACACACATTCTAATAACAGCTTGGCGATACGATTTAATACGCATGCGAGTCATCAATTAGGTGGTTGGGCTACATTTGTTTACTTTAATCAAGATTATTCATGATTCCAAGTTTCTCCGAAATGTTTCATATGGGTGGGTTAGAGTTGCCATAAATTTACGTATGTTCCCCCATAAAATTGTCTTTCATAAATCCTGACATTTGCATGGAAAGTTGTGTACATTCATTTTGAGTGTTTTTTTTTTTTTTTTTTAAATCTGACCCCTGAACTTTTAAACTAAAAGGATTTTTTCCCCAATATACCTATCATATCTTTTCAAAGACCTGAACTTTTCAACAATGGTGTTTTTTGTGTCAAGATCTGCTTAAAGATTAGAACCTCTGGACTAAGCAGTTTTTCATTTTCTTCTGTGAATATTTGCTAAAGGATCTGAACTGTTTTATTACTTAAGTAATATACTTTGAAATAGTTAAGTTAGTAAACTTATGCTTTTAGATAATAAAGTTTGAAACACAAAATGCATCTAAATATGAATAAAAATTGGAAATAAGTGCATTTTCCTTTGGTAAAGAAATGCATAATTTAATTATATGCTCTTGTTACATATTGTTAGACATAAGAAACTGTTCATTTAAAAAGTGTTACAGCATCCTAGAAGAGAAAATCCAGAAATGAACAGAAGTTAGGAAGTAGAAGCTTTTGAGATTTGAAAAAACAGACATCATTTTGAAGATTGAGAGAAAGATCTGAATCTGTTATTGCCAAACTGCTGTAAAAATATCTTACAATTACTTAAGATTTTGCGCTTAATTTTTAAACTTTATATCTAATTTTTTCAATAAATAAGCTGGGCAGCACAAGGGTAGTGCTGCTTGCAGTAAGGACACCAGGGTTCATGTCCTGAGTCCTCCCTGTGTGGAGTTTGCATTTTCTCCCCATGTCCTTGTGGGTTTCCTCCCACTGCCCAAGGACATGCTGGTTAGGTGAACTGGCAACGCTAAATTGGCTGTAATGTGTGGATATATTTGTCCTGTCCAAGGTTTGTTCCTTTCCTGCACCCTATGCTTGCTGGTATGGCTCCCATGACCCTGGTTTGGATTAAATGGGTTACAAAACGATGAGAGATAAATAAGCTAAACCATTTTAGCATTAATTTGGTTTATATTCTTATATTTTTTCTGGTCTCAGGAGTTCAGGTGTCAACTTGGGGTTTTCATTAAAGGCCTAAGCAGGGTTAGGGATGTTAAATATGGGTCTGTGATACAATAGCCTGTCTACAACAGATAACTAAAGCTGCTAAAGTCTCATAATCAGGTGCAAAGACCAGAGATCTGGAACTACAGGGTGAGCTTTAAAGGCCCCAAGGTCACCATTACCTTCACATCTCTCACCCCTTAGCCCAGAAAAGAGAAACTGATAACCTGGATATCCCTCCAAGCTCAGATCTAGACAATGGTGAAACATCTTCAAGTTTACACAGCAAGTCCAGCTGCTTTTGCCATACTACTAATAGATATACCACAACCTGAAATTACTGAAACCCTTCACAGATGTACTTATATGAATAATACTAATTAAAAAAAAAAAAAATATTATGTAACACACGATCAGAGAAAGCTCCCAAATTTGAATTTCAACATTGTTTTAGAATTAACAATTCAATGACAGGACAGAAGGAACTAAAGCTCATTAAACTTATTAAAAATCTAATAAATTCATACACACAATCACTTCTTGTAACAAAAAAACAAAATGAATAAAATTTACATAGCTATTTTAGACTTTCAGGATTTAAGAATGGCACTTACTTTTTTCTTTTTTGTTGCCTCAGCTCTTCCAAGTAGGATGGCCTGATGTTTCACAATCCCATTTGTAACAAACACTACTATTTCTCGGACACCCCCTTCTTCCAATGGTGTCCATACTATTGAAAGTGGAATTTGTGCATTTGGCTAGAAAGAGAATAAACAAAAAAAAAAAAACACACGATCAAGTTCCTGTTAGTATAAAATGGGGAAACTAGATAATCAATGCAAGAGCTGCATTAGGGATTTCTTTCTGGAGATGCTGCCTCCACTTAAAAGACACTTCCTATAAACAATTAATGCCAGATACACAATTATAATAAGTAAAGCAGATATAAAATTTGCATTTATCACAAACTATTGTGTATAGTAATTTACACTACATTTCTGCAACAGCAGTTAATGTCCTCTAGACCTCATAAATGTATTGATTGAGATGTATTGCAATCAAGGTCTTTAAGGGTAACACTGGTCCAAATTCCAGTTGCTTTATCCAGGGTAATCTGCTAGACCACAGTATGGATAGATTTTATATTCAGTCCTATATACTGTAGGAGTCATTATTGACAATTCAGCATACACATTATAAAAAGAGAACGAAGGAACACTAATTAAATGCATTGCTAAAACTGTCGCAATTAGAAATCTGCTGCACACTAGGAGACGTTACACAGGATCTATGATGTCTAACGGGGAGTATAAAAGACTTAAACGCTTTACCAAATGTTTGTTACAAACTGCACTTCTTTGATAAATTGTTAAGATTTGTCAGGTTACATCAGTTTGAATCGTTGGCAAATCTGACACATCCCCGCAACAGCAGCAAATGTGCTATGTATAATGGGAAGAACTACAATGTTTAAATGCCTTTGTAGAGAGGTAGGGCGCATGGAACCACTTATTTTAGTAAATTTGGGACAAAATAGTCTCCTTTTTTTTCTCGGCCTCATATTGGTAAAATGGTAACATTCATTAGCAAACTTGGAGCTCTGTGTACAGCACACGGTGAACCACCGTGTTTAACGGACACTGTAAAGGGTTTCTCGCGTTTGGTCACTCAGGAGATCACGGTTTCCAAAACCTCGGCGCCAGATTTCTAGAGAAATAGATCTCCTGCACAAAAATTAACAAAATTCACATGCAATCCAAACATGGAATGTTTCTACTTGGAATTATTGGTCATACTAAGAACACGAGTCAATGGATACCTTTTAAATCGTTGTACCTTCCTGTGAACTGCTTAACTTAACACACTATGTTATCATCCCTGTGAAGGACCGTTAGTCTCAAATAATTTCTAGAGTCACTGAAAAACAAAAGCGAACTATCAAAATAGTACTACGCAATTTAGACACTAAATGAGCGTTTCGTTTCTAAAAAGAACTGCGCTACATTAAAGTACAGTATTCCTAAAGATCTCTACAAATACCATTCTTTGGTGAAAATGGCTATTTTTGGGAAAGATGTAAATAAGCAGACTTTGTTTAAGAACTGCACTCTTTGAAATTCAGATCGAATGTTAAAAACTGTTCGAAAACATTCCGTCAGTATGCCGTAGGACTCTTAAATGGACAAGTGTGAGCAAGTATACCATTTAAAGTAATGCTTGATTCCTGCTTTGCGCCCAGTCTTACAAAGGTTCAGGTTCACTGCCATGTGCGATGTATAACTGGGTTTTCAGGTCAGTGTATCCTAATAAAAGTTTTATGACAGATCAGGCAATTAATGAATCAGACCGTCAATGAACGACACAAAACTATTAACACACAGTATCATCTGGCGATCAAGGAGATGAGGTAAAAAGCGGTTAAAAATACGAATGCGTATGTTCCGTCTACCCGGCAGATGTCTCCCTTGTTGCAGAATAGATTTGAAAGCTAAATGCACAGAATCCCAAAGTGTATAGTTCTCTTTAGAAACATTTCTTCATGTTTCTAAAAGCCGACTACGGACAGTACTTCCGAGTAATACATTAGTGAGAATGCAGGATGTAGCTTTAGTAAATTAAACATACCTGAATAGTAAAATTTCTTTTGTCGATGGAAAATCCTTTCGCCGAGGGGAACTTCTCTACGGACACGTCGACCACCTCATTGTTAGGATTGTCGATAAGTAACACAGTGCTTTTTGAAGAACCGAGTTTGACGGCTTCAAAACTCACGTAAGGGGTTCCAGAGAAATGAATCAGAGATAAAACGGGGAACGGCGTGCAACTGTTTTCCTTGTTGCTACTAGAGGTAAAAGCCGCTCTGTTCGTTTTCTTCAGCTCTTGCTCCTGCCCTCGATTTGTAGGGCTAATATCCATTGCACATCCCTTTGCAACAAATGTCGACATGATTCTTTTCAGTGTTTCTCTTCCTTCTTGATGGCACTCACTAATTATACAGAAACTCTTCACACATTACTCCATTCTAACACACCTCAGTCGTGATGGTTCAAAATTTCCTCTCTCCAATGAGCAAACGCAAATCACAATCTCGCTCGACCAATCACCGAGCAGGCATATGAAAACGGCAAATCAAAAAGCAAAGTGTAGTTTAAAAGCGCCTACTTTGATCACGCCCCCTTCAAGCCCGTTTACACTTGACGCCTTCGCCTCGCGTGACGTCAAATGCGTCATCAGCCCTGGTCTTGTTAGCGGCTGGAATTTTGCATTCTTGAATATTGTAACCTCCGTCAGTTGCGCGTCAAATGCGCATGCGCTAGACCACAAACCAGGCGTTCATTGAATGAATAGCTGAGTAAAATGCACACAGCGAAAACAGACCAAAGTGCGCATCAGTGACCGCGACCGAGTAAAGAGGCTAAGTACATATTGCTGCAAAATATATTTTGTTGTTATTTGAAATACGTTTTTTCAACATCTTTCACCTTTGTTTTTATAACTGCCATTTATTTATTTCATAAAAATATATAAAAATGTGTATTTCCTTTTTTTATCAAGTTAAAATTTACAATGGTACATTAGAAACTGTGAGCATATGGAAATGAATATGCACAAATAAGACGGTGGTGATATGTGGATTACACGCATAAGTAAGACTTTATTGCAGTCTGTTCACATGTTATTAATTATGAACTGAACTGCTTGATGCCATTTTTAATTATTGTCTGTCACTAGAGAATATATTTTACGGCTGTTAAATTCATTTCAATGTAATTCTCTCAAGAGGAAAATTTGGTTTGTCAACAGGTTTTAGAAAGTGACGACATAACGTTAAAAGCACATCACAAAGAACATATAATTACAAATAACTATAATATGGCAGTGAGCAGTTATGGTAAAACATTGCATAATGTTAACGTTTACCCCCAAACCGGGGTAGAATTAAAGAGTCGCATAGTGTGGAGGAGGAACGATCTCCTCAGTCTGTCAATGGAGCAGGACAGTGACAGCAGTCTGTCGCTGAAGCTGCTCCTCTGTCTGGAGATGATACTGTTCAGTGGACACAGTGGATTCTCCATGATTGATGCTCAGCGCCCGTCGCTCTTCCACGGATGTCAAACTGTCCAGCTCCGTGCCTACATTAGTGCCTGCCTTTCTCACCAGTTTGGCCAGGCGTGACGCGTCCCTCTTTATGCTGCCTCGCCACATTAGATCATACACATAAAAATTAAACCACTATTTGGACTTGACTAATGATAGAATCAGTAGATAACAGTTCACCCACATGATTTCAGCTTGTGGATGTAATGTTGGATTTATTTAGAAGATATAGCAATTGGAATGAGTTTTTGAAGTGGTTACTTTTTATTTTTGAATCATCAAACCCTTGACCTGGCAGCAACAACTGGAACTGAGAATGTTTTAAAGAACCTTAACCTTAAGAGGACATTAATGGTTACCACTGGCTTACGGCACAAGGCCTTGCCGGTAAATGTTACACTTTTTTCTTTTCCTCAGAAGGACTATTTATTTCAATAAAGTGGATAGGCTACATCAAGTATTGTAAATATGATGTCTTAAGGCAAATACGAATTTTATTAAAATATCTAAAAAAAATGAAAGTTGCAAAATGTGCAAGTTTTGGGAGCAGCTAGTATCCTACTAGATGCTTCACAGGTCTTGTCCACCCCAGCGTCATAGAGTAAAGAGCTCCCTGTGCATTTGTTGCATATTTTCATTGTTTCGCTTTAAAAAGTCAAGTCTTGTGATGGAGAGAGCTACCAAGTTGCTTATTCTTTTTTGCACAGAATGGTACACGCTTGTCACCATTTGGAAACTGATCAGCGTATTCTTCCTTGCTTTCTGCTGAAACTTATGGAAGAATACATGACTTCCACAGAATACATGAAATACTTGACAAAAAGAAGCTACTAAGGGTGGGTGAACAGATCTGTTATAACAACTGTATTGCAAGGTATCTTATCTTTAGCCATGGCAGACGTCTTCTTTATTTTGGTAATTCTTTATGTATTTGAAGGGAATTTTTATTATTGTGATTTTTTTTTTAATAATTTTTCATGAGCTTCAGTAAAAGCTACATTTTCCCTTGGGGACAAAAGAAGTTCTATCTATCTATCTATCTATCTATCTATCTCTGTCTTTATATAGTGCCTCACATATCTATCTATCAAAAGTAATATACTTATTTCAACAGAGGAAAAATGAAAAAAAAAAATAGCAACAAATAGTAGATACAGATAAATGTAGGGTTATGTTTAAACAAGTTCCAATTCTTTTTGGATATACAAAGCTCCACATTATGGCTTCATCCAAGGATACCTAATTTGGAGCTTGAGAGGAAATCTTCTGTTTTGATTAGACTATCCATCCATTTTCCAACCCGCTATATCCTAACTACAGGGTCATGGGGGTCTGCTGGAGCCAATCCCAGGTAACACAGGGCACAAGGCAGGAAATAAACCCCAGGCAGGGTGCCAGCCCACCGCAGAGATTAGACTATCATGAACTTTATTATTTATAATCCTTTACAGATAACATCAGTTTTTGGACATTAATCAGAATCAGAAATCACTTTATTGGCTGGGTACACTAATGTGTGCTAGGAATTTGTCTTGATAGTATTGGTGCAACATAAAAGAATAATACAGAATACAAAATATAAGTAAGATAAAATATAAACTGATAAAATATGATGCAGCATACAGCAATACAAAAGTATAAACAAATAGTATGAATAACATATCCAGACAGTCACAGCACACAGAAACTGAGCAGAAGCTCACACCTGATTAGTAAGAATAACTGCATGTGGAAATAAAATGCTAAGGTAATGTGTTGTTTGAAGGTTCACTGTATGAAGACAATTGCTGGAGGGAAGTCTTTGGAACAGGTGATGCCCTGGGAGAGTCGGTTCAACAATGATCTTTGCGGCCCCTCTTCCTTACCCTGGACTCACATAAGACTTCAGTGAGTGGTAAGTTACAGCCTATGAGTCTTTCACAGGCTCTGATGATGCACTGCAGGTTGGCCGTAGCTTGAACAGAGGCAGCACCAAACCAGACAGTTATAGAGGAGGTCAGAATGGACTCAATGATGGCTGTGTAGAATACTTGGACCAATATTGCTTGAGGGAGGTTGAATTTCCTCAGCTGATGCAAAAAGAATATTCTCTGATGGGTTTTCTTAATGATGCCTGTGACGTTATTATCCTACTTAAGGTTTTGTGACAGCAAACAGCCCAGGAACTTAAATGATTCTGTCATCCCAACGGCTGAGCCATTTATAGCAAACTAGCCAACCCGCGGCGTACCATACGCCGCATAATCAGGCAGTTTTTGTAATGATTTTTAAGCACAGGAAGAAAATTAACATTTGAAAAATTGGTAATGTAATAAATCAGCAAGAAAAGCAACATTGTAACAATGCACGGAACAAACCAACACACAATCATCCGTGCGGCGCTCAGGCACGGAAGGTGGAACGGGAAGAGAGAAGGACATTCACCCTGCTCCCTCCATAATGCTAGTCTGCTGATTTCTCGTCCAGTATGCACTGCCTGCTCATGTGCCCACCTCCAACTCGTCACTCGAGTCGTTGTCTTTGCACAGTCCAGATGCACCTGTGACTCACATAGACTTTTCATTGCTCTGTGCGGTTTTGACTGCCTTTCCAAGACACACGACCACGGTATTAGCGAAGTGTACAAAGTGCAGGAGCATCTAAGAAGACGCATGTTTGTCGTGGATGCAAATTGCTGTATGTAGCATATAAAACAGTTTGCTATGGTCACGCGGTCGTGCGTCGTAACCAAAAACTCGTTTTTTAAAGACCGCTTACTTCATTGTGTATACGACTGTAGGTGAATGAAAAGATATAACTCTGGAGAGGGCAACATACAATACAGCGTTTTACACGCTGCATACAGCGATTCACATTCGCGACAAATATGAATCTTCTTAGATGGTGCTGTCGCGTCCACCCACGCTCTCGAAGCACACACACTGCCTGGTCATGTGCCCGCTCGTAAGAGCAACTAACAGAGACTCGCCCACCAACTGTAAGACCATGGAATACCCCTCGCAAACTGCTCTACACGCTGCATACAACGATTCACATCTGCGACAAACAAACTGTTTTACACACTGCATTCAGCGATTCACAGCCGCGACATGATTTTTCTTAGATGGTCCTGTCGCGTCCACCCTCGCACTCGAAGCATACACACTGCCTGGTCATGTGCCCGGTCGCAAGAGCAACTGACAGAGACCCGGCCACCGAGTCTAAGACCATGGGAAACCCCTCGGAAAATGTTTTACACGCTGCATACAGCGATTTACATCCGTGACAAACATGCCTCTTCTTAGATAGTCCTGCCGCGTCCACCCTCGTTCTCGAAGCACACACACCGCCTGGTCGTGTGGTGCCTCTGTGTGAACCGGTCAGGCACAGAGAAGGTCAGCTGCTGAGAGCGTCTCGACTGTTGCAGGGCCTGCATTGGTGAAGCAGGTGAGACGATAATGAAACAGAGGCACAGGTAGCGAGGTTGGTGTGTACAAAGTGCAGGAGCATCTAAGAAGACGCATGTTTGTCACGGAAGCGAATTGCTGTATGTAGCGTGTAAAACAGTGTGCTATGGTGCACGTGGGTCGTGCGTCGTAACCGAAAACTCGGTTTTTAAAGACTGCTTACTTCATTGTGTTTTAACCTCAGTTGTGAAGGAATGTTTTAATGATCCCATGGGATACTCCTCGCAAACCGTTTTACACGCTGCATATGGCGATTCACCTCCGCGAGAAACATGCCTCCATGAACAGTCAGCGTGGGTCAGAGCTGCATGTTGCCTCTACGACAGACGAATATAAATGACGCAATTTCTTCTTGGCCGTCGCGTCTGAGTTGGTGGGCGTGGCTCTGCGAGTTGTTGTCGTATCCAATGGTCTTGGAGTTGGTGGGCGTGGCTCCTTCCTGCGTGCGCCATAGGTGTCTCACTTGTCGGTAGCTTAGTGAATCCACGCCCCTTCCGGCGTGCTTTCCATGGTTGTCTTGCCTTAGTGAATTATATATATAGATAGATGATAGGTGAGCAGGTGACTGTTTCCTGAAATCTATGATCATCTCCTGAGTTTATTGAATGTTAAGGTCCAAATTACTATGGCTGCACCACAATGTCAGATTTTCCATCTCTTGTCTGTATATGGACTCCTCATTGTTTGAAACGAGGCCTATTAGTGTTCTGTCATCTGCAAATTTAAGAAGTCTGACAGACGAATCACCAGAGGTTCATTCATTTGTATAAAGTGAGGAGAGTAGTGGGGAACAGACACAGCCCTGCGGTACACAGTACTGAAGGCTAGTGGGTCAGTCGTGTGTGATCAACTGTTTCCTATCCATAAGAAAGTTGGTGATCCAATGGCAGGTTGAACTTGGTGAGTTTCTTATCTGTGAGTTCTGGGATGATTGTATTGAAAGCAGAGCTAAAGTCCACAAACAGGATGCTGACAGATGCCCCTGGTTTATCACAGTGTTAGAAAATCAAGCTCAGGCCTAAATTCACTGCATCATCCAAGGAAGTCTTTTGTAGCATTCTTGAGGTAATTTCTTCTGTTTTTATTTTTCTATTTTTTTCCATATTTGAAATAACTAAATTATTTGTTATACCTTGCAATGCACTTGTATTCACTTTTACAGAGCAATTTTACTGGGTACTTAGGTATGTCTGGCTTCTCCATATCAATCAGATACTACATATAGTACATCAGTTGTAGTCTCTAGAGGGTGCTATTGAGCTAAACTGAAATGTTGGCAAAAAAATAAAAAAATAAAAACTACTTGGAAAAATTTTCCCTGAGTCAGTAAGGAAGTATGTCTGGTACACCCGTATCAATCTGATACTACATACACTGTGTGCATTACTCACGTTGCATCTTGCCTCAATGTATGTATTCATGTAGAACAAGCTCCAAATGAGTAAATGCATAATATTGTGCGTGTGTGTGCACCGAAGTGAAAGTCAGAGCAAAAAAAATTAATTTGCATTAAATTAACTTGGCGGCTGCCAGCAATAAGCGCAAATCACAACAGTTAGTCGGTAGTAATCATGATGCCACACTAAATTCTGGAAAAAGTTACAGATTTTCCCAACAGCTCCACTAACTCAAATCCATGTCCCAGGCTCTGCCTAGGTAGTCATTTGAAATTAGCAGACGCCTTTGTATTATATACCTCTAAAATCAGCACAGAGCACACTATATATGTGCCAGGGGCTTGACTAGTTTGATGTACACCGACTATAAAAGGTATTCACCCACTTGGACGTTTTCTCATTTTATTATTATACAGTACATCATTTAATCACAATGGATTTAAATAGGCTTTTTAGACACCGATCAACAGAAAAAAGTATCTTTAATGTCAAACTGAAAACATTTATCTGTTAAGTGGTCTAAATTGAATGCAAATTTAAATCACGTATTAACTAATCTTATAAGTTTTCACACCCTTAAAGGCAGTAATCACTAGAAGCAACTTTGTCAGCCATGACAGCCTTGGGCCATTCTGTACACTGACACCGTTCCCCATTTTTCTTTACGAAACCGCTCCAGCTCTGTCGTGACGCATGTTGATCAGGACTGAACAGCCGTTTGTCATATCCAGCCACAAATTCTCATCTAGATGGAGATCTGGATTCTGACTCAGTTACTCCAGAACATTTGCACTGTTGCTTTGAAGTCACTCTTGTGTAGCTTTGGCTTTATGTTTGGTGGCTCTTATTGAAGAATGCATCAGGCAAAAAGGAAATTTCCTCCCAAGGATTAATAAAGTATATCATCACCAAAGTCCCCTCTTCCCCCCCTTTTTTTTTTTTTGCTGAATTCATTTTACCCTCAATGCGCACAGCCCTTCCATGGCCTGCTACAGAAAAGCATCCCTCCCACATGAAATTGCCAGCAGCTTCAAGGTGAACCACATACTTGAGGACATCAGTGGAAATTAAAGGGAAGTGCATTTAAGACTAAAGCCAAGAAGCTCATCTTTACGCAAAGAGTTGTGGGACTCAGGAACAAACTAGCGCAGGGGTCTCCAACACGTTGCTCGTGAGCTACCGGTAGCTTGCAACCCCTTTCCAAGTAGCTCACCAAAGGGTTAATGTATTCTACATAAATGTGAAAATTTGATTAGTCAAATTAGGGTGGGCGATCTTTCCAAAAATCATATCACGATCCTTTTAACACAAAATCACGATCCACAATCTGAATTGCAATCTGTCTTTTCAATGTGACATACACTTAAGAGAATATCAGGACTCAAACTCATCAAGACCTAAGTAACACTTTATTTTAAATATCAAACAAAGTTGAATTCAATTGTTCTCTCGTTCGCTAGCTAAGCGGAGTTAAGGAACACACCCGAAACTGGCGAGTGAGTGACAATGGCCCCTCAGCTCGGCCCGTTGCGTGGATCTCGGATTCGCACAAATAAATCGGTACCGCAAGCGAACTACGATACATAGCGAAATGAGAGAAGCCGCAAAATCAACTGGAATGTTCGAGCACATTATAGAAAAAAACGATCTACAGGTATATCTCTTAAGTAGTCCTCTCGTGAAAAGCGAACAGACAGACATTGGATTTTATATACTACCAGTAACGGCGTACCACCGATAACGTGCAGTGAATACACTTGACTTGAGTATTCCTAGTTTTAATCCTCTTTCTCTGTTTAGCATTCGTTTGTCAGAGGTTGATGCACTTGCTGCTTCCTGAGCAGCTCTTATTTTCTCCACTCTAGCGGCCCGCTGCTGCTCTTCTTTAATCGGCATCTTTTCGCTTTAAAATTGATTAAGTTAATTTTGTGTTGCAATTACTTAGTACGTTTTCTTTATTTTTTCACTTAAGCTGGCACTTAAGTCTTCAATCTGCTTCAAGAATGATTAGCGAAGGTGGTAGGGAATGAGAACGACGCCCATACGCATGCGCCACACGGCCGCCCTGCTGCGCGCTGCCAGAGAGTTGATTCTACAATAAAATAAAATAAAAATTAAAAGACTAATAAAAATCATCACCCCGAAAGCGGATAGTAGACGTCATGTTGTATATGTGTACCAAATTTCAATTCAATAGGTAAAACGGTTTGCGAGCTACAGGTGATTTAAAATTCTAGACAGACAAATGAACAGCCAGTATTATATATAAAGATATATTAGTAAACCTTAAAAATAATGTGCAGTTAAAGTCTCAACGTCATTCTCAGCATTTCTAGAGCTTAGTAGAGCCAGATAACTATTCACCAAGCAGCTCTGAAAATGTCTGCTGTGTTTGGGTCTCCATACCTCTCGGAGTCTGACATGAATGTCATGAAATCAAAGTTCAGAACAAGACTGACAGATGAACATTTAAATGACTCCATAAGAGTAAACCTCAGTGGCTCCACTCCACCAGACACCTGCCTCTCTTGTTGACTCCATGCAGTGCCAGTCATCTGACAAACTAAAAAACATCACACATGCAACTGGACCTGTGAATAAAGTGAAACAGTGACATGGAACAAGATGACAAATGAATAAGGAATATCTGTGTTTGACAACATTCATGATTTAATGCAATAGTGTGAGATACACTAGAAAATGCATACAGACGTACCAAATGCACTTGCAGGTGAACTATTTTTTTTGTGATGTTTTAATGCAAAATGTGAGTTGCGGACACAGACATTTTGTAAATGTTCAGGCAAAACAAGCTTATTCAGTTTGTTGGGGTTGAAATAAGTGATGAGAATAAACGTTAGAAAACGGGAGAAGCTCTCAGCCATTTTCATTTTGTAAAAGGAGATCTCAGGGGAAAAAAGTTTGGAGACCCCTGAACTAGCGAGACATGGAGTTCAAGCAGAAACCTTGACAACCTTTAAGAATGTGGATGACATATAATGGTCTCCTCTTGTTTGTCACATTTCTTATGTTTATTATGTAACAGGTATGTTTTTGATAATTTGCAGTGTAACATGGCATTTGGCCAGATTTGTATGAAGTAAGAATTCCAAAGCACTTAAATACCACAAAAAGTTGCAAAGGCACTTCCAAAAATGCTCACTAGAGGGGGATATACCACCAAACCACAACTAGGAAAAATAGGCAAACACAAAAAGTTTATAAAAATAAATGGGTTTATTTCCTTAAAAGATGCTTTGTGATACAGTGAAGATCCAAAGAACATAATGGCAAAATTGAGTTGCCTAAAACACAAGTCATAACACAGCAAAAAAAAAAAAAAGTCAGAAACATCCCAAAAAAAGAACAAAAGAAATCATCGGAATTCACCAAAACTTCCTAGTGCATTTGAAATGAACCGCCAGGCGCTATGGGAGACCCACTGGATTCATAGGGTGGAGGGCAGTTCCTGGCGGTGATTGGCTGGTGGCCCCACGTCTTGGGGGATCACCCACAAAATTAAATGGAACATAATACATAGACACAATCAACAAAAGAAAGATTAACATAAATAAAACAAACAAACAAAACAGCACTAAAACATGAAATAGAATCCCAGCCATGGGATGAAACACAACACTGATGGCCAAAAAGGGTCCATATTGGTCTCATCAAACCACTGAATCTTCTTCCAGCTGACTTCAGAGTCTCCACTGTGCCTTCTGTCGCTTTTTGTCCCTCTGCCATTTTCACATGATGCGGTGACTGATGAAACTTGTTGTTGCACAATCTCACCAATCTGACCCACTATAGCTTATAACTCCATCAGAGTTTCCAGAGGTCTCTTGCTGGTCTCCCTCACTAGTCATCCTCTTTGTGGGTGGCCGTTCACAAAGGCAGATTTCCATATGTTCACGACTGATTTAAATGGACTCCAAGAGATATTCAGTGACTTGGATATTTTCTGGTCTCTGTCACATCTTGTGTTTTGCAATCCTCTTTTCATGCTGTCCTTCGGAGTGTTCTTTTGTCTTCATTGTGAAGGTTAGGCCACCATACTGACTCACCTAAGGCTGGCCCTTCTACAGTCAGAAGGCTTTTTACTATAATCATTTGAATCTCCACACCAGTGATCTCCATTCGACTAATTATGGGACTTCTCAAACCAACTGGCTGCACCAGTGAGGATTTCAGCATGTCACATTAAAGTGGGTGTATATTTGTGAGATCACTGATTTTGTTTTATATTTGTCATTAGACTGCATAGCAGAGATCTGTTTTTACCTTGACATTAAATAATCATCTTTTCTTGTGGGTCAATGTATAAAAAGCTACATTAAATCCACTGTGATTCAATGTTAGAGAACAATAAAATGTAAACACTTTATTGGCACTGTATAATGTGGTGAGCTGCGTTCTACATGTGTTCAATTATATGGCGGCTCATCTTCCCTTTTAGCAATGATGTACCTGACTATGTGTGGTTTAATCTGCAGAAAATGGTGGCTGGTGGCCTCTGGTACACAGAAGCACTGTAATCAGTTGTGCAACGGCGACAACACATCGTCCTACTTACACTTATTGAACTTTATGCAGCTCCAATAATTTTGTTTGCAGTGCCTTCAGGACAGAACCCTAAAGAGATACCCCACCCAAGAACAATATTCTGTTTAAATGTTACCATGTGCTTTATAGTGATGGCTGAGGAAAAATTCTTAGCCTTATGTTTTCATGCAGAATGAGAGAAAACAGTTTATCATATAATGGAACCCAATGGTCACCAATACTGGACAACAGCAAATGACATGAAAAATGTCAATGGAAAATAATAAAAAAAAAAAAGATCTTAAATTACTTGTGTCACACAATCCATATGTCTGTTATCCAGTCATATGCTCAAAATGTGCAAAAAGTATACAATTTTTGCTAAAATAAAAGCATTTACTTCAGGAAAGAGCAGCATATTTTGTAAACAGCACAGTGCATTTCTATAATTCTGTGTTTTTGAATTGAAGACAAGGATCTTGACCAATGAATGACAGGGGGAGGCGGGTCTTCAATTCAGAAGGTTATTCGCACGTATGTGCGCACGTTCTTTCCTCATTCACTAGAGCAGGGGTCCCCAACTCCGGTCCTGGAGGGCCCCAGTGGCTGCAGGTTTTCATTCTAACCCTTTTCTTAATTAGTGACCTTTTTTTTTTCCTAATTAACTTCTTTTGAATTAATTTTATTTGATTTGCTCTTGAAGACTCAGACCCCTTGTCTCTTTTTCCTTAATTAGCAGCCAAACAATAATGAGATACAAAATGAGCCAAAACATTACCAGCAAACGGTGTACAGTATTTCATACAATATCTGAGAATAAAGAAAGAAATCCATCTGCTCAGGTCTCCAAAACATTTTAACAGTGCTCTTGGAAAGCAGAACATTTTAGAAATGTGTGCTATTACACAATGAGAGCAGCAACAAGCCATGGAATTAAAGGACACATTTAATTAACAAGACTCTGCGCTTATTTAAGCAACTGCTTGTAGTGAAATTGGTTGGAGTTTGAGGCCCTGACTTAGTTGGTCTTCTGTTGGCTCACTCACTTCACATTTCATTTCTGTTAAAGGAAAGAAATGAAGCAATTCAGAGGAACGATAAAAAAATTCAGGAGAACAAATCTTAAAAAAAAAAACAAGTCAATTAAAATTAATTCAAAAGAAGTTAATTTGGAAAAAACAGGTAACTAATTAAGAAAAGGGTTAGAATGAAAACCTGCAGCCACTGGGACCTTCCAGGACTAGAGTTGGGGATCCCTGCACTAGAGTGTTTTATTTAAAACCATCTTAGTAGTAATACATGTTTTGGATGCTGTGAACAAACCAATGGGTGACTTTGCATGTGGATTATGAGATTTTTTTCATGGACATTTTGATGTTGCTTGCTGCTGTCCTGTGTTGGTCACTTATGGTGACTATTAAATCATACTCCTTCTTTTACCTCCTTTCTGCATGTACTCATGAGGTTAAAATGTTTCTGCAGCTGTCACTATAACACACATGTAATAAGTAACATTTAAGCAATACACCGTTTTTGGGTGGCGTACTCCTTTAAGGCAGTGCAGACATGTCTATTATTTCAGCTTAGATGATTGAAATATTTTCTACTCTTTATCATCAGCTGCTTTTTAAATTCTCTAACTGCCAAAGTGAAAAATACATAATAAATAACACCAAGGCTCATCTATAACTATACTTTACTGCTCAGTATGAACAAATACTTTTTTAATGTTGTCAACTCACCAGAGGTTTTAATCCAAACTTTGGGCTCACTCTTTTGAGACATGAAAGAAACCAAAGAAAAACACTCCTAAATGAAGTCAGCAACATCCACATAACTCATAATTATGGACAGCTGTGCCGAATAGAGAAGGCCTGTTGTCTCATTTACTTGCTATGCAAAAAAAGATGCGTTGACCACACCCTTGATTTGCTACAGGCCTGTTGCTCCAGTAGCAACAATAAAACCGTCTGGGCTGTGACAAATTTGCAGAGAGCTGCCAAGTTACAATCGTACTCTGCAAGCACTTCCTAAATTCTATGAAGTTCTCCTTATTGACAGAATCTCTTCTCTCTTATGTCCTCTTGAAGCTAAACGCCTAACAGCAAACCAGTGATGTTGCATCCATTAGACACTGGAATGCAGTCCCATTCTCACCCCACATTTCCCACTTGAAGTTGTGCACTCTTGAGATGTTGTACTCTCACCCAGCCAAGCGTAGTCAGGGCTAGTTAGTAGTGATGTCCTCGGTCTGCATGTTAAATCGGCAGTTTGTGTCTATAGTTAGGCTTGTTTCTTTATAGTGTTTTGTGTTCTTTGTGAATTTTACAAATGACACATACTGGTACTATCACCACTAACTTTCTCCAGGGCAAAACACATTTTGGCTGCCTTTATTCACAATGTCAGTCTTTCAGGCACTATCTAGAGTGTGTTTCTACAAGTGAGGATTGGGACGCGAAATCAGCTCTCACTTCATAAACCTGGTCCAGTATATCATCTGTAAACCGCCACTGATGCAAAGTTTCCTAGGTGAATGTCACAATTACATCTACCCTCACTAGTCCACAAGGTCTTCGTTTCAGGCAGCTGCTCACTCTTTACCTGTAGGAGTGTCACTCTATTCTGGGAAATCGCCATGAGCTCGGATTTGGAGGTACTAATTCTCATCATATGCACATCACATTTCCCTGCATAGTACACACATGCTGCAAACTGATCCACTGTGCACCTGAGATAACAGTCGAATGAGGTGAACAGGACATCATCTGCAAATGGCAAAATAGGTCATTTCCAGCACTAAAGGGCATCTTGACATGCTGAACATGAAACTCATGAGGACAAGAAGGGAGAAGACGCACCCTTGGTGGACTCCAATGCCCACATTCACCTCCTTAGTATTAATCTCTAATGTCTCTCAGCTTCCAAAGTCTATGTAAAGAAGGTTAAGCCTGAGTGACTCTCAGGTTAAGCTGTTATCACTTGACATAATGTGTTGAGGCTGAATAACACTTGAGGCTTTATTCTGTTGCCATCTAGTGGATAAAATAACATCAAACTGCAGTTTTAGAACAAACTCAAACTGAACCATTAGTTGAATAAAGCGATAGTGATGACAATGTAAACTGGTCAGCAGTCTTTACACTGTTCATGAAACTGATGTAAATATCACTGTATAACTGAACTGTTGTGATGTTCCTGGTGACCTCAGTAGTGGAACGCTGCAGCATCTATGTGTCAAAAGGGCAAAATAATTGCGATCAAGTGGGAGGACAGAAAAAGATTTTTGCCTCCTGTCCATAATGCAGTGACTGACAATGTTTGTGTCAGGATAAAGCCTTGTAGTGTGGTAGCCTACAATAACTCAATGGACATGTCACTCATGCAGATAAGGCACTGGCATCCTTCTCATGTGCAAGCAACAGAGAAACTATGATACGAAAGGTATGTAAAGAAACACACTTCTATTGATCTGATTGCGATGTCGGGCTATGCGTTGTTGACACACAAAGGATGTGAACTAAATCTGCATCAGTCTAACAGTGGACACTCAACATACGTTTCCTGCTGCATTTACGCAGAGGTTTTGGTATTTACATGATTCTGTTACACATAATAAAATATTTTCTTGCTGAAAAAAATTCAACATTTTTGGCTCATTTTTTCAGGGGTAAACGTAACACTAAGGAGGTTAAATGGACCTGCCCTAAAAGCAAGTATAGAAACACACATCTTGCTCTGCAAATATAGATAACAAATGGCATGTAGCAATGGACCCAGAATCCCCATTGTACTGTAGCACTTTCGACAAGAAAGCAGAGTACAAGGTCATACGTTTTTTCTAAGTCCACAATGCACATATAAGCAAATTCCCATGAACCCCCATAGAACAAAGGAATTCACAGTTGCAAAGCCAGGGCAGAGTCCGCATTCACTCACTGAATCAGAGGTTCAACTATTGGACACAGTCTCTGTACTACTGCCCATGCCAAATTTAAAATGTGACCATGATGTGGTGGGGCTTATTTTTCTGGATAAAGTATGTGCAGGGGGTCCCCGGATTACGACACAGTTCTGTTCCTACAACAGTGATGTAACCCGAATTTTGGTGTAAGCTGCCTGTGCTCTTCAAAGGATGTCTCCTTACAATAAGGAGACTGAAATAGGGAAGCAAAAGAGACACCAGTTTTAGAAGGCGGCACAGAGGCTCATTAGTGGTTTTAAAGGGATATCTCCGGATTGTTAATTTTGGACTTTTAACCTGTCTGTTGTATTGTTGATTTATTTGCATTTTAAGCACCACATAATCACTGTGTTTGTATGCTGGGTTAATATTTACTGAAGAAAACACTGCACATGATTTACTGTTAAAACACTGTTGGTTGTGGAAAATAGCACAGAGCACTGTGATGAACCAACCTTTTGTTGCTATGTGTTATCATTTCCAAATCCATTCTGATTATCAATGACCCAAGTTCAAGACTATGCCACCTGCAGGCAACCCAAGAATTACACTTTCTCACAAAAGGTCACTCTAAGGTTAGGGGCCAAACCAAATCAATCCATACTTAACCCTCATGAGAGTTCCAGTTTGGGGATACCAAATAAAATGGTAAATTCATCCACAATTAATTAAAACTTGCTTTCATTCTTATTAAAGCAGCAAAAAAAAAAAAAAATATATAGAATTAATGTTTTTGGTGAACATGAAATGCACAGAACAAAACCACTGATTAACAATATTCTAATTGCATAAAAATCCAAATTTGCAATTAATATTTGATACAGATAATGCTGTACATTAACAATAATTCCATTCAAAATGATAAAAAAAAAGAACTGATTATGATAAATGATACACATATTTGATTAATAATTTCCTTGATTTGTAACTCGACTTATAATGTTCTGGCAAAAGCATAGCTGAATATGTGTCCATGCCCCATAACTGGTAATTAGTTTTCAAGGAGGAAAACTGCAATGAGTAAAATGGTCTATTAAAATATATTACTGATTATGTTCTGCGGTGGTAAGATTTTGTACAGATGAAGTTGTATCAAGCCCTAGCAACGTGCCCAGAATAGACTGTTCCCGTGGATCAAGAATCTGTTCAGGTCGCACTGGATGAACAATGCTGGCAGGTTGTGGAGTCAGTGTATATTTTTCTAAGAAAACAAGGTCTGTGGCAGACTGGTAGTCATTTTGTTGTGGAGGCTGTTGTGCAGGAAGGACATCATGAGATTGAGATGGGAGAGGAGTGGTGTGCCTTACAAGATCCACTTGGGTTGAAACTTCTGGCATTGACACAGGCACAAGGGCAACTGGTACACAGACCTCTGAAGAGACATTTTGTAGAATGGACTTTGTTTCAGGCGGGTATGCTTTGGACTGTTCACCATACTGCTTTGCTTCGTTGTGATACATTTTACCATCATATGGTATTATCAAGGAGACTATTTTCTCCTCTGATGGGTCTGTGGAACACTGTTCTGCAGATTTCGTAATGTGAACATGATCAATGTGATATTTTAATTTGTCTTTCCTTTTAAACGTTGCATTACAATGAGGACAGTTGAATGGACGGGCATCGGAGTGAATCACCATGTGTTTTGTTAATGTCTTCTTTATTCTGAAAGTCTGGTTGCAGACTTGGCACTTGTAAGGTTTCTCCCCTAGAAAGTATAATAGCATATTTAATACAATTATTAATAAAAAATACATTTATTTTATTCTATACTCTCAAACAATTACATTTTGTATATATTTTACAAAAGACCATTTGGTTAATCACAATTAAGCAAATGTTAATGTGAAAATGTATCATATAAATTACCAAACATTTATTTGATTATTTAGTGGTAACAAAAAAAAATAAAAATTAATTAATAATCAAAAATAATATTTGAATTACCAGAATGTGTCCTAAAATGCATTTCCAAACTTGATTTTCCTTTAAATTCTTTTTTACAAACTTCACACTGATGCAATGCAGCTTTATACCTGAAAAAAAAAAAAAAAAAAAAAGTTTTTGTAAAACAGGTTACAAGCTTACAATATTTGAAAAACAAAATTAAAATAAAATCTTTCAAAATTCCAATTACTTTATCTTCCATATGTAATAATTAGGCAATCTATATATATAATTCACTAAGGCAAGACAACCATGGAAAGCACGCCGGAAGAGGCGTGGATTCACTAAGCTGCCGACAAGTGAGACACCTATGGCGCACGC
This sequence comes from Polypterus senegalus, assembly GCF_016835505.1. Lineage (NCBI taxonomy): Eukaryota > Metazoa > Chordata > Cladistia > Polypteriformes > Polypteridae > Polypterus > Polypterus senegalus. The sequence goes on along the minus strand of NC_053167.1, from coordinate 115,269,241 downwards.
AGGAAAGAGCCACGGCCACCAACTCCAAGACAACTGGATACGACGACAACTCGCAGGGCCACGCCCACCAACTCGGAAGCGACGACACAGTAAAAAATGGCGTCATTTATATTCGTCTGTCGTAGAGGCCACATGCAGTGCAGGTCAGGTTAATGTCATGTGCATTGACTGTTCATAGAGGCATGTTTCTCGCGGAGGTGAATCGCCATATGCAGCGTGTGAAACGGTTTTGCGAGGGTATCCCATGGGATCCTTAAAACAATCCTTTACAACTGAGGTTGAAGCACAATGAAGTAAGCAGTCTTTAAAACCAACTTTTCGTTATGATGCATGACCGCATGCACCATAGCAAACTGTTTTACACGCTACATACAGCTATTCGCTTCCGCGACAAACATGCGTCTTCTTAGATGCTCCTGCAGGAACACGGAAGACGTTTTCCTGCCCACCAACGCTCCTTTTTCACCGCCGGCGTCTACCCTGCTCTCTAGGCATTCACACTGCCTGCCCATTTGCCCGGACGCAAAACTCACCGACCACCCAGTTAGTCCCTTTCGTCTGCGGTAAGAGTCCACATGCACGTCTGAGCCACGCGGCGTTTGTTATGCCACGGGTTCACTATTGTGTTGTATTTTGCTCTCTCCAGAGTTCCATCTTTTCATTCACTTACTGTTGTATTCTCACACCAACCCGTTTTAGACATCCGTGTCTTTCCAGAAGTGTTTAGCATTCAATAAATAATTATGCATGACATTGACCGTGTGTCTACCCAGCGCAGACAGGCATGGGTAAGCCTTGAACCCCATTCGGGCTGCAAGCCGTGGAATTCCCACTAAATGTGACTCATACGCTCCCACTCATTACGTCCCTACCCTTTGTGCACACCCCCCTCCTACCGTGGTCGGGTATCTTGGTGGATTATATATAGAAAAGCAGCCAAAACCGAGGGTATCCCATGGGGTCCTTAAAACATTCCTTTACAACTGAGGTTAAAACACAATGAAGTAGGCAGTCTTTAAAAAAAAGAGGTTTCGGTTACGACGCACGCCTGCGTGCACCATAGCAAACTGTTTTACACGCTACATGCAGCAATTCGCTTCAGCGACAAACATGCATCTTCTTAGATGCTCTTGCACTTTGTTCACACCCTCCCACCTCGCTACTACCGTGATCGGTGTCTTGGTGGATTATATATAGAAAGGCAGCCAAAACCGCACAGAGCAATGAAAAGTTCCATCTTTTCATTCTCATTCTGTTGTATCCTCAAACCCTCCCTTTTTAGACAACTGTATCTTTCCAGAAGTGTTCAACCATCATTAAATAGTTATGCCCGGGTTCACTATTGTGTTGTATTTTGCTCTCTCCAGAGTTCCATCTTTTCATTCGCTTACTGTTGTATTCTCACACCAACCCGTTTTAGACAACCGTGTCTTTCCAGAAGTGTTTAGCATTCAATAAATAGTTATGCATGACATTGAGCATGTGTTGACCCGGCATGGGTAAGCCGTTGAACCCCATTCGGCTGCAAACTAAGTCCTACTAAGTGCGACTCCTACGCCCTACCGGTTGCGTCCCAACCCTTTGTACACACCCCCCTCCCACCTTGCTAATACCGTGGTCGGGTGTCTTGGTGGATTATATATAGAAAAGCAGCCAGATCCGCACAGAGCAATGAAAAGTCTACGTCACTCACAGGTACATCTGGACTATGTAAAGACGGCGACGCAGTGCATACTGAACGAGAAATCAGCAGACTAGCATGACGGACGGAGCTGAATGGACGTCATTCTCCTTTCCTCCGTTCCACACTCCACGCACCCACATCCCTCCGTCTGGCAGAAGAAGCGCGAGGACGGTGCGCCAGTTTTCAGTCACTTCAGACAATTGTGTGTTGGTTCGCTCCGTGCATTGTTACAATGTTGCTTTTCTTGCTGATTTATTACATTACCGATTTTCAAATGTTAATTTTCTCCCTGTGCTTAAAAATCATTAAAAACCGGCCTGATTATGCAGCGTATGGTACGCGCGCTGGTTGGCTAGTATTTAATATTAATGCTGCAATTAACTTTTTAGCTCCTGTATAGATTAGTTTTGTTCCACTGTATTTAAAAATATGTAATGCAGCCTGATTCTGCTCACTTTGCTCAGAAATAAAATAAATTCTGTGCATCACAGTGTAATTATTTCAATCAATGGATCTTCAATGGCCTTTACGAGTAAACGTTGAAGCTGACATCTCGACATCTACCAACCTAACATCAGAATTAATGCAAATTTAAAAAGCTGACATTTAAAATACGTCTTACTATTTTCAGTCTGGAGTCTGAAAATATAATACCATATTTTAAAGGTCTCACTCATAAGAACACAAGATGTATGACGACAGTGAAGAGACCAATAAGTCCATCAGGCATGTTTGGTCAGCTAGTGATTGTTAAATATAAGTGGGTGAGTATGCGCTATGACGGACTGGCCTCTCTTCCTGCTTTGCTTCCAGTACTTACAAAGGTTTTGGCTACTAACAAACCTGTAACTTAATTATTGAGCTAGGAAAATTACTAGACTGATTAATTACTCAGTCAGTCAGTCAGTCATTATTGTGATTAAAAATCCAAAGTGTACAATTCTTATGTAAACATATAGATGCATTAGATCCTATCTTAACAGGAAGGAAAAGGAAGATCTCCTATGACAACATATCAGTTTCTCACAAAGGAAAAATCACACACTAGGGCAACACAACAACTACATTAGATATAACTAAAGACTGCGTAAAATATAAAGCTCCAGTCACTTACTTTTGCCACACCTTTTCTCCAAGATGAACACTTCTGTAATGAACTGTCAAATGATCCCTGCGGCCAAAGCACTTCCCACACTCTTCACACTGGTGCGCTTTCTCTCCTATTATTGAATAATATTTAAAAAATACTGTAGGCTTTAAGCTCACTAATTAATGTTCCTCTTCAAATCACAATTTATACAAAATAAGAACTGTTATGAACCAAAGCCTGTAGCTGTTAACTTTCCAATAACCAGAGTTTGTTACCCTAAAGAAAGCCTTGTGAATCAGATTTGAGCTGAAACTCTGTAACATTGAAGTAAAATAAATGGAGATGGATGGGGCTTAAAAAAATATTTCATGACCGACTCGCACACATATAGGTAAAGATCAGTATGAGAAAAATTTTATCAAATCCAATATTCATGCATATTATTTAAAGATTTAGGCTAATCTAAGTGAAGTATACCATTAAAACCAAATTGACTGAAACTTTAAACACATGATCTTAAAAACATCCTTTATGAACTGTCAGAAGCTAGGATTAAGTGATACAAAATGGAAAACTGTAATGTGTTTGCTTTGCTGACATTCATTTATATCACAAGCGTAAAGAGAAATTATCATTAATGCTTTATAGAGAGGAATAAAAGTACATTTCAAAAAGGTTTATAGTTAATTATCTTTGCAAATCCCTTTTATATTAATATTTTTATGTTTCAGAGGGTTTCCACTGCAGATACACACCATTGGTCTGCCCTACGCACTGCTATGGCTCAAGTTTTAAGGATCTCTGATATTTTAAGCAAGCTTGGCTGAAAGTACATAGTTTTATTGTTGTATCAATATCTAAGGGGGAGCATTTCCCTAACCAAAAAATTAATCTTTTTATAGACTGGTGCTACTGAAGTCAAGGCTATCTCCATGATGGGCACCAGGAATTCTTCCTACTGAATCAAGTCTGTATTACCCTTACAATGTGCAAGCTGTGAAAGAAAAAGAACTTTTATTTATTATGGGAAGATTTTGTTTTTATTGTTGGTGTTATTTAGAATTATTTACAGCAGTTTGAAAATCAGATTATTTATGGCTGATCTATTTTTCACAGGTATTTTTACCTGCTTCAAAACCCATCTGATAATTATTTAGAAATCTATGATAAATACACATGCAATTGGCAATGGATGTACAAATGACAGCCGACCTATTTTTTTCTACCAATTCATCCTTAGTAGGGCTTCATAAACCAATCAATTTGCTATAAGTTTAAATGTACATTAATCTTGTACCACACACAGTTTGATCAACTAATTACTGTAGAGACAGACAAACTCATATGATATCTCAAAACGGATGATGAAAGTTGTATACATTCATCCATCCAATGTATTCTATCCCACAAATCCAAGCTGAGTACAAGTTGGGAACCAGTGCTGAATGGAGCAGTAGTCCCCTGCAGGTCATCTATAAAACAAACTTTACAAATCAGAGTCACCAATTGACTTAACCTTTATGTCTTTGGAATATGGGAGGAAAACCTCAGTACCCAGAGAATAACCGAAGTGCACAAGGGGATCCATACCTGTAGTACCCAGGATGGTATTCAAACCCTGGATACTGGAACTTTGAGGCAAAACACTAGTCATTATGTTACTATTCTACCCAATAAACATTTAGCATTATGCAATATAAGATTTTTTTTCAAGAAATAGCTTTTGTATTTTATATAAATATTTATAGAGTATTATCATTATCATTGTTTGTTATTGTTATTATTTATGCAATTTCACCTTGTTTCCACTATACTGTCAATGTTTACAAGGGAATAAACTAAATTAAATGAATTCCTTTATGTATAAATGGAAGTCTGTCTATATATCAGTGATGCTTGCTACTATTTCATTATGAAGTTTACATAACTGATTTCCCAAAGTGTCTGTACATTTCATAGGTAGGAGTCTCTGATGCCAAAAAGAAGACTTTCTATACTCTTAAAATTTTTACCATTACTACAAATATTCAACTGATCAAACATCTTGACTTTGCCAAAGTTTTAAAAAAATATTGTCTCTCAGTTTGTCAGCTTTACCAAAAGGTAGAACTATTTTCATACCGAATTGACAACTTTCCATACCTGAGTGTATTTTTTTATGTTTTGTCAGGTGATCATGACGAATGAAAGTCTTTCCACACTCATCACATTCATATCGTTTATCATCATGGTGCACACGAAGATGAAGTCTGTTTGTAAAATAAAAATATTTGTGTAAAGCACAGCACATAACTTTATGCAAGTCTGTTCTTACACTGGAATATTTCAAATAAACCATACTCTGATAATAAAGGGATAATCACCTCAGCATAGCTTTTTACTTCCTATTTAACTAATTAATCAAAACCACAAAGCAGAAATTTATATACTGTATACTCAAGGTGCCATTTTTAATCACAATGTTTGACAGCAATATCAGTGTTAGGCAGTAACTCATATCATGAATATACTGTACACATTTCTGAATAAAGACCTATCTAATGTGTGGAAAATTTACTCTATACTTTCAAGCTCTTTGAGGTAAATTCAAATGTTGTTGCTGTTAACCAGATTTAGTCTGATATTGTTACATCCTACATGAATAAGGCGGAGTGGTGGCTCTGAGGCTCAGGATCTGTACTAGTATCTGGAAGTTTGCCAGTTCAAATCCCATTACTGCCAGAAGAGATGCTACTCCGTTGCACCCTTGAGCAAGGCCCTTATTCTGAAAATTGCTCCAAGGGTGCTGCACAAAGGCTGACCTTACGCTTGGACCTCCAAAGATAATGCCAATACAGTGTACCAAATATACAAAAAATTTCTTTAAAAAAAAAAAAAAAAAGGCCTCACACCAACCTTAATTTTTTTTTCAGAATTTAAACAATTTTATCAATCATCTTATTGTTAGTTTCTTTAGAATTAAACAATATTAAACTCCTTTACTCTTACAGCTTATACTGTGCCATGCTGGAACAGTCCAATAACTGTTTTCTGAACATTTTCCACCACTGTTCCAACACTGCACACCATTCCAGGCATGAATGTCATTATGTAACTTATGCATAGATGACCTGGTCGATGACAAATCATGGACTACGTTTAAATGAAAATGCAGAAATGTTACCCAATTCAAATGTTTTATGGATCTCCTTCTGCATGGTTCCCAAGGGGCGCTCTTTGGAAGACACTAGCTATACATTTTTGATCAAATGTTTAAAAGTAATTACAGGCAGATTTCAAATGCCTCATTTCAAGTAAACCTATTCTTATATTTCAGAACTAATCTTCCTTGTGAAGGAGTATCCATAATTATACACTTCATGTCAGAGATCCTTCAGAATTGTAAGAAAGCTGCAAATAGTTGCCTATGTCCAAACACAGGAGTTAGAAAAAAAAATCCCACCTTATGTAAGGTTTCAGAGGAAGCCATGTCTAAAAGTGAAGTAGAATCAGAGTCAGAAGGCATTAGCAAGTGGGAAGTCAATTCCGGATGTCAAGACCTAATCATAACTTGCACACTGTAATTTATGTGCTTGGTTCACTTTCATGTCTTATGTGCCCTTATTCATTGGTTACATTTGTTCCCCAATATATTCCCATGTGTGCTTTTCATGAGAGAATTACAGATTTAGATCGGGGGTTTTTTCTATAATTTGCTTGAACATTCTGGTTGATTTTGTGACTTCTCTCATCGCGCTAAGTATCATAGATCTTTTGCGGTACCGATTTACTTGCGTGAATCCGGGAGAGATGCTGTGGGCCAAGGGGAGGGGGTCGGGCCTCCTCCTCACTCACCCACCCGCCAGCCTTCTGTTTGAGTCGGTCTACCCCTTGCCACAAGTTGCAGTGTACCTTGCCTCTGCTTAGCTAGCGATAGCTAATTGTTCAGCAGACATCATCATCATCTCGAGGTTATTAACGAGTAACTTTGATGTTTTTGACAGAGAGATCAGAGGTTTATAATGTGGCGACACTCTGAGGTGTGTAAATCGGGGACTGGCCAGATCTCTGTAGGTGGATACACCTTTTATTGGTCTGGTTGGTCTGATGGCTGTCATACTTGGGGAGTAGCTGTTTCTGTAGTGGATTGGCTTCTTCCGATGGTGTCCGATGTCACTCCTTTCAACGAACATATTATGAGACTCCGATTACGGCACTCTCTGGGTGCCTTGTCTGTTGTCTCAGTGTATGCTCCGACTGTGGTGAGTGATGTGTCTGCGAGAGAGACATTTTATTCACAGCTTCGCTCAGTGGTTGATGGGTGCCCATGAGTTGACACTCCTCTGTTCATGGGTGACTTCAATGTAGCCACTGGCACTGACAGGGCTGGCTATAAGGATTGTCTCGGTCCCCTTGGGTCTGGTGACCATGGTGAAAGTGGCTCCATGTTCCTTGATTTTGCAAAAGGTCAGGGGCTGTGAATCGCTGGATCCTGGTTGCAGCGTCCTGAACCGCATCGTTGGACATGGTACTCCAATACTGGTGGTGAGGTGAAGGAGATCGATCACATCCTCATGGGCAGATGCTGGAGGCTCTTGCAAAACTGCAGGGCCTACAGAAGTGCCCAGTTTGTGAATTCTGACCACAGACTTGTTGCTACTCTTGGGATCCAGCTTAGGTCCAGTAGGTTACCACCTACTAGGAAAATGAGCCTGGACTTGGCCAGACTCCAAGACCAGGCTGTTTCTAATGAGTTTGCATGCTATTTGTGTGAGGATCTTTCAGATATGGGTACGACTGCCAATCCTAATGTGATGTGGGAGACCTTCCGTGACAAGACCCTGAAGGTTGCTAAGGGTTGTGTTGGTGTTACCGGTGTTTGCAAAAGGAGGCGTTTCATCTCACAGGGCACCCTTGATATCATTGAGAGGAGTCGCAGAGCATGGCTCAATGGCAACTCTGGTCTGTACCGGGAACTGTGAACCACCCAATCTCACTGAGATTGCACAGGTGGTGAACCAGCTGAGGGGTGGGGAAGGCTGCAGAGATCTGTGGTATCCGGGGTGAACTTCTCCAGGCTGGTGGTAAGGCTGTCCTACTGGCATTGCAAGCAATCTTTGCTTCCATTTGGGAGACTGGCATCATCCCACCTGACTGGAAAACGGGACTTGTCATCCCTGTCTGGAAAGGGAAGGACGATTGCCTGGATTGCAGCAATTACAGGGGGATAACACTGCTCTCGGTGCCGGGTAAGGTACTTGCTAGGGTCGTCCTCAATAGGATCCGTGATCACATGCTCACCTACCAGCGACCAGAACAGTCTGGTTTTATGCCTAAGAAGTCTACCATCGACTGCATCCTGGCACTGACCTCTTGGGCACAGTCATCAGCAGTGTGTCTATTTGCAGAGAGAGCGTTGACCTTGTTGAGAGGTTTACTTACCTTGACAGTGACATTCATGTCTCTGGTGACTCTTCCGATGAAGTCAGTAGACGGATTGGGAGAGCATGGGGGGGGGGTCATGTGGTTGCTGGAAAGGGGTGTGTGGCGCTCCCGATATCTATTCAAAAGGACAAAGGTCCAAGTCTTTACAGTCCTGGTGCTTCCTGTCTTGCTATATGGTTGTGAGACATGGACGCTATCCAGTGATCTGAGACGAAGACTGGAATCCTTTGGTACTGTGTCTCTCCGGAAAAGCCTTGGGTACCGCTGGTTTGACTTTGTGTCGAATGAGCGGTTGCTCTTGGAGTCCCGAATGAGGCATATTATCTGCATTGTAAGAGAGCATCAGTTACAGCACTACGGCACCACCAAAAGGGTGATCCGGCTCGTGAGATCCTCATTGTTGGGGACCTGAGTGGCTGGACCAGGCCAAGGGGTCACCCACGTAACACCTGGCTGTGGCAGAAAGAGGGTCATTTCCGGAGAGTGGGACTGGACCGTGTGTCTGCCTGGGGGGGGTTGCAAACCGGGATCCCGAGTTGTTTCGTTGTGTAGTGGGTGCGGCAACACACTGTACCAGTACATGCTCCCCAACTTGACTTGATCAGAGATTTGTGCGTTTTAGAGTGTAGCTGCCGAATGCCAGAAATATCAGGGCAAAGTACTTTTCTTCCCACCCGGGGTACACTTTCCGTCATAGCTGAACATAATCAGATACAGTGCCAATGTTTGACGTTGCAGCATACCTACCTTCTGCTTGGCCAGAATAAAATTTTTTTTAATTGATTTGTAAAGTTTGTACTGTTTTACTACTACGTGGGCGGAGCCGCAAGGAACAGCTAGTATTATATACATGTATTACAAAATATACTTTAATAGATGGTGCTTCAGAAATGTTAATGTTAATTGCACCCAAAAGAGTGTAACTCTTGGATGGATAGAAATCATCAGCTAATATTATACAGCTAGTGTTATAACGGAATCAACCAACATGCTATGTCATTGTGGATTCTGAACAGCAGTGCTAATTGTTGTGGTGTACTACCTATTGGAATGAAAAATGCAATGCATTTTATTACGACATGAATTACAGAATATATTCCAATAGATGGTCATTGGAAATGTATATGCTAAATACAGTGAACAGTGTCACTTCAGTACGATCAGGCACTGGCTTATATTACATTAGTACAGTTTTATACTTGATAATATGTTTTTCACATATAATTGTAAAATACATCTTGTGTGTGTGGACACCACCATTTTCAGGTGTTTTGTATTCACTGTTGCTAGGCAAGCCAACAAGGAGTGTATGACACATAACATAATTATAAGGACAATGTAAATTTTAGCATTGAGTACTTCTTGATTGTACAAGTTTGTGGATTTACCTCTAAACCAAGAGCATCCTTCATTGTTATTATCATTATGCAGTTTCTGGTACAAATTATTTTCTAATATTTGACTATGTTTAACATGTTACAAATTAGATCTTACAAACTTTCCCTTTCCTACTTTTGACCCTTCTTATATCTTGACTTAGATATCTAGATTTTTATGTGACATATCCCGGTTACTACATTGGCTTGTTGTTATATCTACCATCCATCTTCCAAATCTACTTCTATTCTAAACTGCTGCCACCAAGCACACATAGTACACCTACAGTATAATAATGCAAAAATACATCATCATAGCCTCAATAAAATAGTATAAATAAAAATATGAATTATTAGTCAGAAAGCATTTACCTTTTACATATAGTATCCACTGTCAATCATTTAGGCTTTAATAAATTTTGAATAAACAAAAACCTCCTAGGGCTTTTTCTAGTAAACTTCATTATGGCAACAAGCAAATCAAGGCAAGTCAGATTTATCATTTCCCAGAAACATTACTTCAGCTCTGCATGGATGATTTCCATATACAGTGATCCCTCGCTATATCACGCTTCGACTTTCGCGGCTTCACTCTATCGCATTTTTTTCTCATACACGCTTACGTCACTACGCATGCGCTTTCTGAGAACTTTTATCTAAGCCTGAAGATGGCTCCTAAACGTGCTTTTTCTAAGCCTTCTGACAATAAATCTAAGCGCCGGAGGAAGATGCTTACCATCCAGGAGAAGGTGAAACTCTTGGATATGATTAAAGATGGCAATACCCTACAAAAGCCTCCTCACGCATATGAAAAGACAGCACCAGCAACTGCCTATCAAGATGTTCTTCAGCCGCGCACCCAGACACCCACTGCCTACTCCTAGTACTTCTTCACTGAAGACAACAACGCACCTGCTGAAGATACTGCACCACCTCTGAAGACTCTCCTACTGAGGTTGTGCCTTCATAGGTTAGTGGTTGTGTGCAATTAAATGTACAGTACAATAATCTACTATATAAAAGCATTCAGGATTGTCCTTCCGTCCCGTAAGTGCAAAGCGTAGCGGTATTCCGCTTATTACAGACTTACTACTTGCGGCTTGAGGTAGGAAGCGACGTGAGGTGAGCAGAGTTCTGGTGTTGTCATCATTCCCTTGCTTTTGTGCGTGATGCGCTGGAAAAATAGACAAAATTATGTCTCTGGAAATAATTAATGTTGATGGAGTACAAATGCCTCACCGCGTAGTAAATATCAGGAGATGGTGCTTGCTTATTCTCATCTATAGCTTATTTAGTGCATGAAACTCCGTCTTTAGCGGTACAGATTCGGGCTGACATTGTACGACTTTGGACAGGCACTTGAGGGGATAAAAAAAAACTTAGGTTTTTGGGAGATGTTATGAATGGGCACTTTGATGTTCTCATTCCCTACACTTACATGCCTGATGTACACATGGAGTGCACAAAAACTGAGGATAAAAGTCGGTCGCCTTAAAAGGCGAATGCGCCTAGTAATATGATATTTGTAACGTCTAATATTTCTTATTTTCTCTTATTTTGTCTAATATATTGGGTAATACGAGTGTAATGGTGACTAAAGGGTGTTATTTCATGTCTAGAGGGCTCTAATAATGTTAAAAAATGTATTTAGAAGGTCGTAAACAGGGTTTCTATACTCTAACTGTGAAAATATTCGATTTATAAATAAAGAATCCTACTTCGCAAAAATGTATTTATCACGGTAGAGTCTGGAACGGATTAACCGTGATAAACGAGGTTTCACTGTATACCTAAAGCCATGATCATGCCAGAATTTGTTGCAGCACTCATGGAATCTTCCCTCAATAAATAATGCCTGGTTTAATTACAGTAGGTGGTGTTAACAAACCATATTAACCAAATGCTTAAACCGAACCCAGCTAGCTTAGATCAATCCACAAGTTTACGACTATAACCAATCTATTCACATGACTAGAGCTGCAGAAGAGAATACTACATATACACAATTGCCAGATCACATATTGCTGGAAAACTAGAGCTTGATATTAAAGATCGAAGAAGTTTTGTAGTCATTTTTCATTTAGTACATTACAACTAATAATCTATTACAAAAAGTTGCATACAATTCATTTCTCCCAAACAAATACAAACAACATAGCCAATTGTTTTTTTAGTTACCTGTATGAGCTTCCATGTCGAAAACTTTGCCCACAAATGCTACAAAGATGAGGCTTTTCTCCACTGTGAATTCTTAAATGTTCCTTCAGTGTTGTCCTGTACAGGTAAAAAATTTATAAACAAGAAAACAGAGACTATTAGAAATAATGCTTGGCTCTGTTGCAAATACAGAACTGCATCTTTTCACTTTACTACTGTAATAAAATCTTAGTTGTTTTTTTCTTTTGTAAGAGTGAAAGTTACTAATATGCTTGCCATTTCTTACCTTTCCCTTACAGATTTTCCACAGATGAAACATGTCCACTTCCTCTTTCCTCCATGAGTGCATTCAATGTGGCGTTTCCGATTTCCAGTGTCATTAAATTGTCGTCCACAGATGTCACATGGAAATGGACCTGCGTAACAATTAATTACATTTTTACTTTATCCAAAATTAGTGAAAATTAAAATTATGAACAAAACATATAATAAAACACAGAATGTACTGTAAAAATATTACCTTAGCCCACTATGTAAAGTAAGAGCACACACACAGAGGACTGTTTAAATATTTTATTTTATTCTGATGTATGTTTAAGCAAATTTGAAGGACTAAACGGTACCAAGAAAAAAAGAATGTGGACACAATCAAGGAAATTTAAAAACCGGTAGATGGGTGGATGTTTGTTACATTGTTTGAAGACTTCTAACGCTTGCTCATAATACCAGGATCACCATTCTTCAACAGAATGGCATGTTTTAAATCCAATAAAAAGATACCAATAACCATTATAAATTTGCATATTAAGACACATTTCTGTAGCTTTAATGTTGTCGGTTGACTCCTACATGTCAACTGACACTACCTTGAAAAGTTCCAGTTGGTTAAAATAGTTAAAAAAAAAAGGTCGTGAGGACTTCTAATTCTGTTTAATTCTTTATACATTTTAATTTCCTTAATGGATATTATCTCATAATTTTCTTATATGTAACCACATATAAGTAGCCACAAATGTGCACTTCTTTACAGTCTTAGTAAAAGACTTTGTGATTGCTAATATCTATGTTACTCTGAGAGATGCCATTTTATCTCTCTCTCTGGTTCAGGACCAAGTTATCCTGACCTATCTTTGCTCAGAGTACCATGTTAGGCTGCACATTTTGTTACTACAAACCTCTGATCCTACTAGAAAAACACTTTTGATGTTTGGGCAAGTTTTTCTTGTAGTGCCGGTCAACCTAGAAAGCTTCTGTGTTGCATGTCCATCGGCAGCTCATTTCACATGGCTCCAATTGGTCTCACCTGCCTCATTCATTACTTAGACATTCACATCATTGGCTTCACCTCACACCTTACTTAGGCTCAGAGGCAATACCATCTGCCTCACTTCCTCCAGCTCTTTAAGAAGAACCAATCTAAGATCCCTAAGAATCCACACTGGTGGCCATGTACCTACTACTAGACTTTAGCAGCAGAGAAGCATCTCTGCCATGCTGGAAGATAAGTGCTCTCTATACGCATACCCCCTTTCACACTTTGTACTGACTTCTTTAATGGCTGGTTGCTAACCCTAATGATTCTGCTACATGACATTTCTTTTCTCCCACTTCTATCCCATTCATAATAAGCAACTTTGTTTCTGAAGATATTACTTTATGTTTATGTGATATACTATGCAAATTATATTTATTGCTTTCTAATAATAATAATAATACAACTACAATATCTGTGAAATAACATGCATTTTACAGTACTGTACATACAAAGTCAATGAGAGACAATGATGTAATGTCCTTACACAGATTTTCATCAATGACTGCACTTTAGCTACTGGCACTTGAACATGTGCAAGGCCATAGCTCATTTTATGACAGCTTTGTTATAAAGGAGCTTTGCTGTCAAATATTTTTTTTAGACAAGGTAGTTGTGTATGAATTTAATTTTAAATTCAGTCAAAAAAAAAAAAAAAGGCAACGAAAAACTGCAATATACTGCAGAATTGAATCATTATACATATTTATTACAAAATAAGATAAAAAAATGTATTTTAACATTTGTATCTGCGTGAACTACTTAGTTATTAAATCCATACTGCTACCTCATCTTTACAGCATGTTAAGTCTTCTTTTATGACATATTTACTGTCCTGATCTCATATAACATACTTCACATACAAGATCATTGAAGAAAACTAAACTGAAGTTAAAATTAAAATCATAAATGTATAAAAATTCTGTTATCTTCTGTACCTAAGTGAAATTTCTCTTGATGCTTTAGTCTTGCAAATCTCGACTTGAAGTGGTCATCACAGTAAGCACATTTAAAAGGTCTATCTTGTGTATGAAGAATCATGTGCTCTTCAAGGTGTGGTCTGCGTGTAAATGATTTGTTGCATATCTAAAGGAAAAATAATATGCAAATTATGCATTAACCAAAAAAAATCAGCTTCTCTAGCGGTCATCTGTATTTCTATTTTTTATGTGCCACACATGCTTTATGTTTTTGCATGCTCTGATAATTAACTTTAAAAATTAATGTCTTGTGTTGCCCAAGACTTGCTCTGGAACTATATATGTGGCATGTATATAAAACAAAAAAACAAAAATACCACACATTATATATACATTCAAGCATTATATAGTTTTGGAGATGTGTTTTTTTCCTAGTAATCCATATTCCATGTATAACTATGTATAAATTATAAAAGCAGTGATTAAATTTAACCAGCAAAAATACTCGAGACAGATGGCGAGTTATTTTATAAAATATGATTTAGTTCATTTACACACACACTATATGTATTCATAAATAAGTCAAATAAACTTGTGGTTTGAGGAGGAGATAGTGAACCAGTGTGACTCTCTCTCAAGATGTGTTTTACCAGGCAATAAACTGTAACAGTCATACCTCAAAGTCCAACTCTCATTTATTCAAAATGATTCAAATTTTTATGTATCAAAAATAATTATATTTTGGAACACAACAGTACAAAAGTAGCATTTGGAAACTGCAAATGTTGAAATAGTTATGTCTTAACCAGCATACCCTAAACCGTAAAGCACACTAAAGATAAGAATATCGTTAGTTAGCAGAATTTACCATCTGTTGTAAATATTTATGTCAGCAGAATATTAACTTTCAATAAAAAAGTTACTTACATCACATTTCCATCCTTCAGCTTTTTTCCTCTTGACTGACATAAATTCCTGAATATGGTCAGGATGAAATCTAAAAATATGATTAAATGTATTAGCTTTTCCAAATGGAAAAAAAAATATTTCAAAAGTCTAATTGAGAGAGGGGAAATCACAATCAAGTATGGAGAGCATAATCTATATATATAATTCACTAAGGCAAGACACCCATGGAAAGCAAGCCAGAACCCTCGCTCTCTAGGCGGGCTGGGGGGCATGGATAGCTCACGGGTAACTGCCCATTCTGTTTTAAAATACCATTGAAGCTCACTACTACTTCCACATGCAACATCAAACCTTCCTCACCACAGACAATCCAAAGTTATTATATGGGACGACGCCAATGGCAAGCATTCCAGGCAGTTGACAGGTTATTACATGACCTCACCAAGCCTTTTGGTGGCAAAACAATACTTTTGGGTGGAGAGACCATTGGATGCTTACTGTTGCCTGTTGCATTAACAAGCACCCTTTGAGCCACATGCATGTTCTTACACTGACAACAAATATGAGAGCTCTTCCTGAAGAACAACATTTCGCACAATGGCTCCTTGATGCTGGAGACGGATAAACGGAACACCTGTGACATTTTCACATTGTTTTCCTTTATTTTCTGATCCCTTTCAACAACTGTATAGCAACATCGACTTCTCAACTGTCACTCTGGAACAACTCAGTACGCGAGCTATATTAAGCGTCACCAACGAAGACTCGCTATACCTTAATGAACAAGTGCTAAAACTTATCCCTAACAATGAGGTGACTTTCACGAGCATGGACTCCATTGTCACAGATGATCCTGCAAATCACAAGGACAAACTTTCATAAGGATATGCCTGTATCTGCCAAAACCAGTCTTCACTCACGGACATTTATATGTTGCTCTCTCCAGAGTTCCATCTTTTCATTCACTTTCTGTTGTATCCTCACCTCCCTTTTTAGACAACTGTGTCTTTCCAGAAGTGTTCAATCATCAATAAATAATTATGTGGCATTTGTTATGCGGGTTCACTATTGTGTGTATTTTTCTTTCCAGAGTTCCATCTTTTCATTCACTTACTTTTGTATTCTCACACCAACCCATTTTAGACAACTGTGTCTTTTCAGAAGTGTTTAGCATTCAATAGATAATTATGCATGAAATTAAGCGTGTGTCTACCCGGTACAGAGAGGCGTGGGTAAGCCGTTGAACCCCATTCGGGCTGCAAAATGTGGAATTCCCACTAAGTGCGACTCATATGCTCCCAATGATTACATTCCTACCCTTTGTACACACCCCCCTTGGGTGTCTTGGTGGATTATATATAGAAAAGCAGCCAAAATCGCACAGAGTAATGAAAAGTCTACTTGAGTCAAGTGCATCTGGACTGTGCAAAGACGACGACGACTCAAGTAACGAGTTGGAGGTGGGCACATGAGCAGGCAGTGCATACTGAACAAGAAATCAGCAGACTAGCATGACGGAGGGAGCGGAATGGACGTCCTTCTCCTCTCCTCCCGTTCCACCCTCCGAGCCTGAGCGCCGTCCACACCCATCACTCCGTCTGGGAGAAGAAGGCGCGATGGCGCTCCGCCAGTTTTCAGTCACGAACGATTGTGTGTTGGTTCGTTCCGTGCATTCTTACAATGCTGCTTTTCTTGCTGATTTATTACATTACCGATTTTTCAAATGTTAATTTTCCCTGTGCTTAAAAATCATTAAAACACCAGCCTGATTATGCGGCGTATGGTACGCCGCGGGTTGGCTAGTATAATTAATTGATTCTTCACAGCTACTGTCTTGTGGCAACATTCACAATAAAATTTTTCATTTCAAAGAAAACAAAATACTATAGTGGAAAGATTCTCCCATGTCAACAAAACAACAGGTTCTTTTTAAAACTTCACGAAATTAATATTTGGTTTTTTTTTAATAAATTTTAATTATTTTATTGAAATCATACAACATTCCATACAAATAGATCAATTTTACAAGAATAGGACTGAAAACAAATCAACCCCCACCCCTGAGAAAGAGCATGGGCAGCAGAATAAAACTTAAACCTAGTAAAAATAAGTAAATAGATAAATTAATAAGTGAATATAGATGAATGGAGAAGAAAAAGAAAATGGGGAAAGAATCTGCTTCCTCTGTGCTTTAACAGCTTATTCTAGAATGTTAATGATTAGATCCTGCCAGGTTTTGAAACATTTCTGCACAGATCCTCTAAGTGAGAATTTTATTTTTTCCAATTTCAAATAATGTATAACATCAGTTACCCGCTGACTTAAGAGGGGAGAGCTAGGATTCTTCCAGTTGAGCAAGATAAGTCTGCGTGCCAATAGTGTAGTAAAGACAACTAAAGTTTGTTTGTCATTCTCCACTTTAAGTCCATCTGGAAGTACACCAAACACAGCTGTTAATGGGTTAGGAGGGATTGTGACAACAAGGCTGTCTGAAAGGCATTTAAAAATTTTGGTCCAGAACACGTGACCCAGTGAGGCTGGAACTTCATTGCCGCGTTCGCAGGTTGGATCTTGCCCTGGAAACATTTTGGACAATTTTAAGCAATACACATGTGCTCGATATATAATTTTGAGTTGAATAATTGTATTGTTTGCGCATATGGAGCTCGAGTGAATTCTCTGCATTGCTACCTTCCACTCTTTTCTGAGATGTTTAGTGAGAGATCCTTTTTCCACTTACCTCGTGGATCTTTGAAAGGGAGGGACTGTAAAATGGTTTTATATATTGCGGAGATGCTGTCTAAGTCCGTGAAACTGATCAATATTTTTTCTAGCATAGAGGGAGGTGGGAGGTGAGGAAAATTGAGGAGGTTCTGTTTAACAAAGTTTCTAATTTGAAGACAGTGAAAGAAATGTGTTGCTGGGAAGTTAAATTTAGAATGTAATTGTTCCAAGGATGCAAAGGCGTTGTCTATGTACAGATCTCTAAGTGATTTAATCCCAAAAGTTTTCCAGACATTAAAAACTGCATATGTTTGCGTGGATTGAAAAAGGTGGTTCTCATACAAAGATGCCACCAATAAAAGATTCTGTATCTTAAAATGCTTCCTACATTGGTTTCATATTCTGAGTGAGTGAAGCACTATTGGGTTGTTAGTATATTGGCGATAACTTGCATTTATTGGGGCACAAAGCAAGGAATATAAAGTAGTACTGCAGAATTTTATTTCTATTGCAGACCAAGCCTGTATATGTTCATCTATTTGTGTTCATGTCCAGGTTTTTATAGTTTGTATGTTTGCTGCCCAGTAGTAAAAACAAAAGTTAGGTAGAGCCATGCCACCTTCTGCCTTTGTAGGGTCGTTCTATGGATACGTGGATGTTTCGAATTCCAAATAAATGTGGCTATGGTTAAATCTAATTTCTTAAAAAATGATTTATTGATGTATATTGGGATGTTTTGAAAGAAAAAGAGAAACTTAGGGAGGATAGGATATTCATCTTAATAATATTAATTCTTCCAGCTAAATTGAGGTGGAGGGTTGACCATCTATGCAAGTCTTGCTTAATTTTTTTCCATACAGATGGTGAAATTTTGTTGATAAAGAGCTTTACGTTTACTTGTGATGTTTACCCATAAATATTTAAACTGATCCGTAATGATAAAAGGGAAGGTGTCCAATCTAATACTGTGTGCTTGAGAATTCACGGTAAAGAGCACACTTTTAGTCAAATTAATTCTGAGATCAGAAAGCTTTTGAAATTTTGTTAGTGCTGTTAGAACTGCGGGCACAGTTTTTTGTGGGTCTGATATATACAGTACCATATCATCTGCAAATAGAGACATTTTCTGTTCAAATTCTTCTCTGATAATCCCCTTTATCTCATAAGCATTTCGACAGTGAACTGCCAGTGGCTCAATGGCAATTGCAAAAAGTAGTGGTGAAAAGGGGCATCCTTGTCTGGTACCACATTCTAGTCTGAAGTAGTCTGAATTAATGTTGCTAATACAAACTGAAGGTTCTGGATTAGTATACAGTAGTTTGATCCATGCACAAATGTTTGGGACAAACCCAAATTTCTCCAATGTAGCGAAAAGGTAGTTCCATTCAATCATATCAAATGCTTTTTCTGCATCCAAGGATAATAAAATCTCTGGGATGTTTGACTTTGCGGGTGAGTATATTACATTAAACAGGCGTCAAAGATTGGACACTAAGTGTTGGCCTTTAATAAATCCAGTTTGATCTTGTGATATTACTGAAGGCAGCACTTTCTCCACCCTTCTAGCTAGGACTTTGGAGAGTATCTTAACATCATTATTCAGAAGTGAAATTGGTCTGTATGATGCACATTGTAATACATCCTTATTTTGTTTAGGAAAGACTGTTGCAAATGCTTGGCGAAAAGCTTGAGGTATAATTTTTTTGTCTCTAGCTTCTGTGAATGGAAGTCTAATAGGAGGGGAGCTCACCGAGTGGGGAACTTCTTATATTTTGTTTTGGTTATGTCTGTTTCCGATGTCAGATAAATTGCCATACCTGATATAATAAGATAAAATTTATCATAACACTATGTGTTGCTTTGTTGAATCATCTAATTAGAGGAAGCAACATCTTAATTTGAATCAGGTTCTCACAAAAAATGAACTCAATGGATTACAGTTCCAACACTATCTGTTGGTGGGGGTGGGGTTGGTATCCAAGACAATATTAGGGACACTACTGGGACAGAAAAAAGAAAATAAAAAGTTGGTGGGGAAGAATACTGAATGTAATTTATAGGTACAATGCTATTGTAACTTAACATAAATACTAATTCATGTCTAAGGTGAACAGTGAAAAATATCAGCCAGTATGTCATAGAAAAGCTGTGTAAAATAGATTGCTTTTTGACTACAACTGTTGGTATGCCAGGCTATATATAGAGAGTAATAATTAAAGTGCTGAAGTAAAACCTAACAGAACATCTATTGTACATAGTAACTGAGTACATATGTTTGCACTGTCCATATTCTACAAAAACACTTAACACTGAATCAGAAAATGGATGGACGGATATATTATTTTTAATTTGACCAACGGATTAAAATAGTTCGCTTGTCATGCCCATCTCTAGAAGATACTTTTTTTTGTAAATTATCTCAGTTGTGTTTTTAACATATACTGTAAAATCTCACGTGTAACGCAAGCAATTTTCACTCATTTTAATTTGCTAAAAAATTGGGGTGCACACTATACATGAGACATAATTTTAATTAAGTATTTTCAATAAGCCTGAAATGTTCCGATGCTAAAACGCAGTCAATCAAAAAGATGACCAGCCACCTTGACAGTTCCTCCAATCACCATGCAGCAGCCCATTGTGCTGCCCGCACACTTCCCCATTTATTCCCAGAAACACTGAGCTTCCCTGGAAATTACAGTTTGAAGCATTTGCCCAATAAACATCTAGCTTTGCTGCATTGAAAACAAAGCATATTCATAAAAAATACGACGACCTACCAGAAATTATTACCGTTTCTGAATGAACTAGCCATGAAGTCAAGCACATTCTAGCATGCTCTTTGTAATAGCAAAGTAAATAAAACATTTTTTTCGTGACATTTTACAGGAGGCAGAGCTTTCCTTAGAGTCTTAGAGCAGTCACCTCTGGTAGGTAGGTGGTTGCTGTATTCCTTGTATTTCCTGTAGGTAATAATTTTCATAATATCTGGTATTTTAAGCCCTTAAAATGAAATCAAGGAGAAGTTATACTGCAGCAGAAAAGCTGTTAGTAATAAAATATGCAGAAACTAATAATCTGATTTTGGAGTACAAACAAAGAGGTGTTGCAAGCATTGCCTGCTAAACAAAAAAAGAAGCAAATCATGAGGACACAGCAAGTTTTCCAGATCTAGAAAAAGAATTAATGAACTGGAAAGCAACATTAAGGGACTACAATCACACATTTACTACTGGTGGCCGTATGCATCAACCAGCTATCTCCAAACTGGTCGCATGGATGCTTGCAGTTTGGAATGAATCAGATGCATGTATAATTCAACATGGTTTCCTCAAATGTTCTATTTCTATTAATCTTTATAATAGCAATAGTGACGCTTTGTGGGAGGATAAACAGGTGTCATCAGATGAAGATGTTAATGGCAAAATTTATTACGATGGCTTCAATGACAATATCATTGACTCAACCTCACTAGATGAGCTTCTCACTAGTAACAGAGATGACAACTGCTCTTCTTTGAATTACATATTTTTGAATGTGTAATAATTATTACCTATGGGTAGATTTTGTAAAAATAAATAAATAAATAAATATGATGTACTATAAAATAAATTCTTACAAATTAAAAAAAATGTTACCTAATAGATACAGTACTTATCTACTTGTCATTGTAAGTATTTTTAAAATGTACCTATTTACCTAATTTAAATAAAAATGATTATAATTATCACTTTAAATTATGTTTACAAAAATGGAGTGCAATTTTAATAAAATCTTGAAAAGTTAAAAGGTGCATATTATATATGAATTTGTTTTTAGCTTTTGGGCTTAATCCGTATGTGCATTATATGTGAGATTTTAAAGGTACTTTACATGTAGACACTCACTGAGCAAATTCTTAGGAACACTATACTAATACGGAGTAGGGCATCCTTTTGTCCTCAGAACAGCCTCAGTTCTTTGTTGCATGGAATCAACTACATATTGGAAACATTCATTTGAGATTATGGTCCTTGTTGGCATAATTGAATCACACAATTTCTGGAGATTTGTCAGCTGTACATTCATACTGTGAATCTCCTCCTCTATCACATCCCAAAAATGTTCTACTGGATTCAGATTGGGTGATTGGGAAGGCCACTGATGAATACTAAATGCATTGTCATGTTCATGAAACCAGTTTCAGACAACTTTTGGCTTGTGACATTGTGTATTATCATGCTGGAAGTATCCATTACAAAATGGGTAAACTGTGGCCACGAAGGGATGCACATGGTCAACAATAATACTCAAATAGGCTGCGATTCGAGCAATGACTGATGATTGGTAGTAATGGTTCCACACCACTACACCACCACCAGCAACATGGACTGTTGACACAAGACAGGTTGGGTGCATGGATTCATGCTGTTGGTGACAAATTCTGATCCTACTAACATCTGTGTGCTTTAGCAAAAATCAAGATTTATCACACCAGGTTATGTGTTTTAAGCCAACAAATGTAAGTTTTTTGCCAGACTGTAGCCTTATGTTTTCTGCTCTTGGCTGCAGTAATGAAACCCAACACAGTATTCTGCTGTTGTAGCTCATCTGCCTCAAGGTTCCATGTGTTGTGCATTCCGAGATTCTTTTTTGCTCAACATAGGTTTACAGAGTGGTTATGTGAGTTATAGTAGCCTTTCAGCTAGCTCAAACCAGTCTGATCATTATCCTCTTACTTCTCTCATTAACAAGGCATTTCTGTCCACAGAATGGACATTTACTGGATGTTTTTTGTATTTTGCACTGTTCTGTGTAAAATGTTGAGACTGTTGTGCATGAAAATCCCAGAAGAGTAGCAGTTACAGAAATACTCAGACCAGCCTATCTTGCAACAGCATTCAGGCCATAGTCAAAATCACTGAGATTTTTCACTATTCTGGCGTTTGATGTAAGAATTAACTGAAGCTCCTGACCTGTATCTGCATGACTTTCCGCAATGTGCTGCTGCCACATGATTGGATAATTAGATAAAAGCATGGCAAAGCAGCTGTAGCAGTGTTCCTCGTAATTTGTTCAGTGAGTGTATATATATATGCAGTTCACTTTGACCTGTCTGGTAGCTGAGTGGGAGCAAAACTAAAGACAAATTTCAGAAGAACCCTAGAGTCATGTGTATTAAGTAAAAGAAGAAAACCACTCTCTTATAATTTAAACAATTAACAAATAAGTAAAATGAAAATAAGCAGAAAAGCTTGTAAAGTTTTATAAATATGGTAATTACATTTTTTTACATTAAAGTAAAAGAAAACACTGTATGCATGAAACCACTGGGCAATCTGGAGCAACTCAATTAACTTACTACATGAAATTTGACTAAAAGATGAATTACACAATAAGTAACATAGTGTGTTTTAGTTCATTTAGATTTAATCGATTACAATAATTCATTGATATATTTGTTGTTTAATGTTTTTAAGTCATTTTACTAAATAATTTTTCCCCATAAACCAGAATTAGATAAGCACTAACATGCCATAAATTGGACTAAAAGAGGCTAGTAAATAGAGAACATTTGCTTTAAAAAATATTGTTCAACACCACCCCCAACTTGGG
Organism: Polypterus senegalus; assembly: GCF_016835505.1. Taxonomy (NCBI): domain Eukaryota; kingdom Metazoa; phylum Chordata; class Cladistia; order Polypteriformes; family Polypteridae; genus Polypterus; species Polypterus senegalus. The sequence goes on along the minus strand of NC_053167.1, from coordinate 115,246,050 downwards.
AGGCACAAACTATGGACAGAAAATAGCTCAAAAATGGTTTATGGGCATGTTATTTTCTATAATCTAAAAAAAAATAAAGTTCTGAACTGACCATTTATTTCTATTGCAAACAGAGTAATATATCCTAGGATTGCACAGTATACCTGTAAATAGTAGCTACATGCAGAAGCTTCCACTGGTTTACAATAAGTAGTATACAAGTTTAACACAGTGCCTTAGGCATACCATCGAGATGCAACTTACCTCTTGACATGCTTTCCAAGGGTTTTTTTGCTGGCATGCAGTTTACTGCAGTATGGGCATTTATGTTCTTTCTTTTGAAACACTGTTTCATTGATGTGTTTTTTCTTGTGAACAGCGAGATTTGATTTTGTTGAGTAGCACTGCTGACAAATTTCACACTTAAAGGGCTTCTCTCCTGTATGCACCCATGTATGACTTTCATACTTCCCTGAAAAATATGAATGTAATGATAACTGGTTATAAGTAAACAACTTTTTAAAACAAGTACCATTAATATTATACACATATATTACAGTGGGTGGCATGGTGGTGAAGTGGTAGTAAGGAGACCAGGGTTCGCTTCCCAGATCATCCCTGTGTAGAGTCTGCATTTTCTCCCTGTGTCTGCATTGGTTTCCTCCATGTGATCCGTTTTCCTCCCACTGTCCAAATACACACAGGTAAAGTGGATTGATGCTGCTAAATCTGCCCTAGCATGTGTAAATGTAAGTGTGTGTGTGTTTGCCCTGCTATGAACGGGCACCCTGTCCAGGGTTTGCTTCTGCCTTGTGCACTGAAGTTGTTGCTCTGAAGTTACTGAACCGTCTTTGATCATTTATGGGGAGTGATCAACATATTTTGAATCTGAATCTAAACAGAATGTTTTATGGTTGTGATTCTGTAAGTGGCCAAACTTTTGTGTACTAAATAGATACAACTGCAAAGTAAAGGTAAAGTTTCTATCATTTGTGATTATTATAGAGTATGTCTTTTTCCCAGGAGTCAAAATGTGTACCAAAGAAAACAAAATCAAATATTGTGCTATCACTGAATTTATGACACTACATTCATTCTTGCCAAGCCAATGTGTACTAGTACCAGTGCTTGTTAAATGTCACAGTAAACAGCTGGGGTGCAGAATTCCCTTCCAGCAAGACAACGCTCAAAAAAGATTGAAGGTCTTGTCTGCTTTTGACATCAACAGATGGAAATGTTCCCACCATGAAGTGAATAAAATGGAGAATCAAAGAATGTAGTCAACCACAAATTGGTCGTGATTAAATAAAGCGCTACTAGTTTCAGATCCATTATGACTTCTTTTTTACATTTGGAATAAAGTGAATGCAATGTGTCATCTCCACAAGGGGTTGGCTTCTCTTACCCTGACTGTTGATCATTTTTTAAAACCTTCATTGCAAATAGTTTTAATTGGAGTCTTGTTTTTTGATAAACAAAATGCAATCATAATTTTCTTTTGATAGCCTGCTGTATACATACAAGTGTTAGTGCAAATAATTAATGGTTATCCATGTCATGGACCTAACATTACCGGAACTTAGTGCTGCTTGCTTAGTTTTCATGCATTCTTCATAATGGCTTATATGATTTAAATTGCTGTATACATGATTGCCTGTAGTGGTTTAACAGTTTGTACAGTACACTTTAAAAGAAAAATTACAAATTATTCTCTTTTTTAGACGCTTTACTACCAAAATTTAAAAGTTCAATTTTTCTGAAAGCTGTTGCATAAGAAAACAAATACTCCTCTATTCACACTTTTTAAAAGATGTTGTCTGGGATCAGCACATAGTCAGCCCTATGATTTGAAAGACTCTGTACTGTTTATGCAAAGTAGTGTTTGATAAAGCTGCGGTGGGTTGGCACCCTGCCCAGGATTGGTTCCTGCCTTGTGCCCTGTGTTGGCTGGGATTGGCTCCAGCAGACCCCGTGACCCTGTGTTCGATTCAGCGGTTTGGACAATGGATGGATGGATGGATGGATGTTTGATACAGATACACAAGTGCCAGTGATCTTTGCGTAAAACTGATTAACTTTGTTGAATTTCCCCTTTCCTTTTAATAACATGATTACATTTCTTTTTTCCTGTCCATCACAAAACTGCCTTCAGTTGTCCATCACATCAGTGGTGCTATTTGACCATTTCTGATGCATCCCTTATTTGCATAAAGCACACTCTTTGCGCAGTTATTCCTAAATATTTATATATCAAATTGTGATTTCTTAGAAGATACGTGCTGCTCAAGATGTATCCTGACAAATTTTAGATTTTTAACAGGAAATAATGTTTTTGTTTGTAAGTAAATGAGTCACTCAACTTTGCATTTTATATACAGTATACACACATATATATATATATATATATATATATATATATATATATATATATATATATATATATTAGAGTCATACATATATGTTACAATACTATATGTACAGGTATGCTTTATGACAAGTAGGAAGATAAACAGATATTGTCTGACCACTAAGCTGAATTTATCCCTAGATTTCTTACAACTCTTTTACTGTACATAATCTACCTTTCAAAAATTTAAATCAGAATCTTAAAATTAAGATGACTTACCATTCACAGAAAAATCTGAAAAATTGTTGCAAACATTAAAGTAATATGGAGTGTGGGTCAAATATCAATAAACTTACAGAGAGGTGTTAATATATTTAAAGAATGTAAATGCATATAAAATATTAACCACACACCTAAAACAACCCTGGATTGACAAATATGTATCTCATTCTCAATAACATGAATGAAGCCTATGCAGATTAGCTGCCCAAAATGAAACATCTCCATATTAAATGTTCCAAAGAGAATTTCAAAGTACTGAATTCAATTAAAATTTAATAAGGGATTTATAACTAGAATGAAATGTAGATATATCCCTAAGGATATATATTAACTCTTTCAGGGCTGATGTCGACTTTTGTCAAAAGGAGGAGTTGACGATGGTTATCAACTGTGAACTGTGACAAAACCAACTGTTATATTTTAGTTGGACTCTAATTGCCTGAAGGAATGTTAGATTCATTGGTTTGACGAGATTTCCTACGCTATGCGTGAGCAGCGGGCGCAAACAACGGCAAAAAGGCACTGACATCTGGCGAGATCAAAACGAACGCGTAAAGCAAAATACTCCACAGACGACATTTTGCATATTATCTCTGAACTGGACTATGACTTGTCGGACTCTGATTTTAATACAAGTGAACAAAACGAATGTGAGGTTCGCGCCAGCTGATTGTTCACCAGCTAATCGTGGTACTGACAATGTTCACCAGGTCGAACTGCCACTAAACAATGATAAGAGGTAGAAACCAGATTGCAGTGCACTGCGACCGTGACCTCTGCTGCCCCAGCCATTGCTTTTCAGAAACTGTTTTTCGGAGAAAATATTCAGCCCTCAATGAGTTAAAGCATGGTGATTCTCCAACTCCAACAATCTTCCAAGGATCAAGCCAGTAAGATATGCACTTTTATTTATTTATTTACAAAGCTGACAGTATTAGTCCATATTGTTTAGGTGCCTTAGAAAATGCCAGGCGTTTGGTTAAAATGTACTAGTTAGAGATCGTAAGAATCACCTCTATGCACAGCATTGTCTTTGGACACAAATATCTTAACTGATGGTTTCTCAATTTCTGTCTAGGTCAGGGGTTTCAAACTTGGATCTTGAAGATCAAGTGGCTGCATGTTTTTCTAGCCACTTTGTTAATCAATAAACAATTACTGCTGCAAAATTAACCAATTTCTTTTGCCTTAGTTTTAAATGGCTTGCTTTTTAAGTTTCATATCCATTAATTGTTTTAGGATTTGTTCCTGCCCTGCGTCTACTACTAGCTGGAATAGGCTCCAGTACCCCCATGAACCAGATCTGGATTAACCAGATAAGAAAATGACATGACAACCCTTAACTGTTTTATTCCTTAACCAACAGCCAAACAATAAAGGGAAGCAAAGTGAGCCAACAGGTAAACAAAACATTCAGGGTGTCAAACTTGGTTGCTGGAGGGACACCACTGCACTCCAACCAATCTCTTAATGTTAATAAAACATGTTATTTAATCCTAATGCTTGTTAATGTGCTCATCCTTCCACAGGAGACATTGCTAAAACTGTTCATTCTTATTTTTATGACAGCACAATCTATATTTCTCAGACCTTCACTTTTTCTTTTCAGATATTTTACTGAAAAAGATATTTTATGATAAACTTATAGTTGCAAAGGGATCAAGTTAGCTGTTCATCCATCTGACTACTGATTAAGGGAAAAAGAAACAAGCAATCCAATTAAAATTAAGACAAACGTGTTTCATTATCAGAAGTAACTGGCTACTAATTAAGAAAGTGACTGGAGCAAAAGCCTGCAGCCATCACAGCCCTACGAGTTTGACACCTTTGGTGTAGTTAATCCATAGAAGAATATCCAGCTGGGTATGAAGGATATTCAGATATGCAGTAAAAATTTGCATTGGTGGAAGAGGAAGTTGCCTCAGGGAGACTTCAGACTGTGGAAGAGAAACCTTTACTGCTAATTGGTTGTCTTAGAGCAGGAGTTCTCAAACTCGGTCCTGGGGACCCCTGTGGCTGCAGGTTTTGTTCCAACCAGATTCCTAATCAATGACAACACCTGATAGCACTGATCGCATTTAATTAGCTGGTATTATTTATCTTTTATTCTACATTCAGAAAGCACAGCAGCATGATTTTTACATTTATAAGAAACTTAGAAATATTTCTGGTTTTGCTATGGATTTAAATGCTTAACTCTCTTTTTATTATATTTCCTTTCTATGTGCAGTTTGCTCCCTTCTTTGAATCTTAATAATGACAATTAAAAACAAGCAGAGCAGAAACCCAAGCAAACAATACTCAATCGTGAAAGGCTATAATTACTTTAGCGTCAGCCCCACAAAGTAGTAAATAAAGGATTCATTAAACAATTAGAACACCTAGAAAAGTAGAATGACAATCAAGATGAAAATACTGTTAAAAGAAAAAATTCATATACCGTAGTTACTTAGTACACTTTAATACTTTTTTTTTTTTGACCAAACTTAGTTTTCTATTTTGTATATTGTTCCCAAAACTGGGAATCTGGGAAACAACAGTTCACTTAATTAGCCCAGGAGTCCAATTAAAAACAGAGGCTGGTTGGAACTAAACTTGCAGCCAGAGGGGTCCCCCAGGACCAAGTTTGAGAACCCCTTTCTTAGAGTGAATGGGTGTAATGTTTGAAAGGGTACTACTTACAAACTCTATGAAGGTACTGGAAGACTTTAACTTAGAACTCTCACTTGATGGAGACACTTTGGAAAGCATGACTGGAAGGAACCCTGATCTAATCTGAACCTGAGTGGCGAGTGGCCACTTTGTTGACTGCAGGACTGTACATAATATATCCCATGTTCAAACAATGATACTCACAAGTTGTGTGGATACATTCTCTCATATTATTAGGACAGTTTAGGGACAAGCAATAGACCCGCTTTTTTTTAACTTTGACACTACTGAAAAGAACCGATGCAATATAACATAATGACAAGTTTAATCAACATGGACTTATTTTAAATTAAGAAACTGGTTGGAGCAAAGGCCTGAATCCCTTGTAAACCCTCCACAACCAGAGCAGACCACCCTTACTATAATGTACTCAAAACAGATTACAAAAGTATGCTACCAGTTCCACATGTGGAAACGCTAGTGCAAGGCTAAAAGTTTTTATTCATAATCTCATTTGCCAAAATGATTTGATCCAGCTGCAGTTTTTCAGATAAACTTATTGGAAGCATTGTAATGAAAATATTTTTTTCATTTTTTGTAAATGTAATCCCTGGTGAAAGTTGTTGCAATTCCTTGTGTGCTTAGATCCACTATTATCATTCTTGTCTTTATTCCAAAGAAGCAAAATGTATGTCGATTGAACAACTACAAGCTTATTACACTAACCGATTCTAAAGGTTTTTAAATGACTCATCAATAACCAGAGAGCTTGAAAAAAAATCTTAGTTTCAGTTACAAATCTGTCAAGGATCCACTGTATTGCCTATTGACTTGATGTTCCCAAAACCTACAATCTTTGTTTGCTGAATACAGTTCACTGGTTAATGATATTATATACAGCATATTACACATTGAATATTTGAAATGTCACTCAAATTTACATTAATACTGGCACAAGCTTTAAGATATTTTAGGCTAACAACTAACTCCATAATCTCACATTAACCCTGGTACAATCTATTTTGCTTTCTGTTTGGATAGTTTGTGCTGTCATCAACGATACGAATAGTTTTCTATACATTGGGAATTAGCAGCAATACCTTTTTCAAATGGGGGCTACTCGGGGACAATGGAACTTTATGCAGCTCAGTGTTAACCTTCCTGTAAGCTGACTGTGGCCAATGTCATAAGAAATAACACTCCTCTTACTTACTAAAAGAGCTAGTAATATTATGAGTGAAGGCCTACACTCAGTCCCAAAGAACCTTCAAGCACAGAACTGTTCACGTGCACTAAATGCTAATCATTGTGCATTAAGTGGACTGCACTGCACTGCAAGTGACTCACCACAGGCGACCCGCGGGCAGCCAACCGGGTAAGCAAAGTCTTTGGGTTCAGGGGGGAGTATGGTTACAAAGCTGAAACTTAAAGGAATTGACGGAAGGGCACCACCAGGTGTGGAGCCTTCGCTTCATTTGACTCAACACAGGAAACCTCACCCGGCCCGGACACGCACAGGATTGACAGATTGATAGCTCTTTCTCGATTCTGTGGGTGGTGCTATGGCAGTTCTTAGTTGGTGGAGCGATTTGGCTGGTTATTTCCAAAACGAACGAGACTCCCACCTGCTAAATAGTTACACGACCCAACAGCGGTCGGCGTCCAAATTCTTAGAGGGACAAGTGGCTTTCAGCCACGTGAGATTGAGCATTAACAGGTCTGTGATGCACATGTATGTCGGTACTGCACGCGCTACACTGAATGGATCAGCGTGTGTCTACCCGGCGTGGGTAAGCCGTTGAACCCCATTCGTGATGGAGACCGTGGCTTCCAATTGTTCCCACGAACGAGAAATTCCCGAATGCGTGCAGGTCATACGCCGCACTGATTACGTCCCTGCCTTTGTAAAGCCCCCATGGTCGGGTGACTTGGTGGATTATATATAAAAAAAAAGCAGTCAGAACCGCAAAGAACAATGAAAAATCAACGTGGAAACCGACTGAGGCGGTGTTTGGAAAATTAACAGTCAACGTGACTCACAGGTGCGTGTGGACTGTACACAGGCGAAAGCAACTCAGGTAGGGAGTTGGGGCGGGCACATAAGCGGGCAGTGCGTATTGAGCGGCGCCGTTCAACCCGCCCGCCGCTTTGGAAGGAGAAAGCGCGACGGCGCTCCTCCGTTTTCAGTCACGGACAATTGTATGTTGGTTAGTAAGCGTGCATTGTTGCAATGTTACTTTTCTTGGTGGTTTATTAAATTACGGATTTTTCAAATGTTTATTTTTTCCTCTGTGCTTAAAATCATTTAAAAGTGGCCTGATTATGCGCGTATGCTACGCCGGGTTGGCTAGTTTTAATTATTTCATCCTCTGAAAAATATCAAATAAACTGCTAATATAACACTATTATTTTCAATCACTGCAAATTGTTAAAGAGATTATACAGTGCATCCGGAAAGTATTCACAGAGCATCACTTTTTCCACATTTTGTTATGTTACAGCCTTATTCCAAAATGGATTAAATTCATTTTATTCCTCAGAATTCTACACACAACACCCCATAATGACAATGTGAAAAAGTTTACTTGAGGTTTTTGCAAATTTATTAAAAATAAAAACTGAAAAATCACATGTACATAAGTATTCACAGCCTTTGCTCAATACTTTGTTGATGCACCTTTGGCAGTAATTACAGCCTCAAGTCTTTTTGAATATGATGCCACAAGCTTGGCACACCTATCCTTGGCCAGTTTCGCCCATTCCTCTTTGCAGAACCTCTCAAGCTCCATCAGGTTGGATGGGAAGCGTCGGTGCACAGCCATTTTAAGATCTCTCCAGAGATGTTCAATCAGATTCAAGTCTGGGCTCTGGCTGGGCCACTCAAGGACATTCACAGAGTTGTCCTGAAGCCACTCCTTTGATATTTTGGCTGTGTGCTTAGGGTCGTTGTCCTGCTGAAAGATGAACCGTCGCCCCAGTCTGAGGTCAAGAGCGCTCTGGAGCAGGTTTTCATCCAGGATGTCTCTGTACATTGCTGCAGTCATCTTTCCCTTTATCCTGACTAGTCTCCCAGTTCCTGCAGCTGAAAAACATCCCAACAGCATAATGATGCCACCACCATGCTTCACTGTAGGGATGGTATTGGCCTGCTGATGAGCGGTGCCTGGTTTCCTCCAAATGTGACGCCTGGCATTCACACCAAAGAGTTCAATCTTTGTCTCATCAGACCAGAGAATTTTGAGTCCTGAGAGTCCGGGTGCCTTTTGGCAAACTCCAGGCGGGCTGCCATGTGCCTTTTACTAAGGCCACTCTTCCATAAAGGCTTGACTGGTGGATTGCTGCAGAGATGGTTGTCCTTCTGGAAGGTTCTCCTCTCTCCACAGAGGACCTCTGGAGCTCCGACAGAGTGACCATCGGGTTCTTGGTCACCTCCCAGACTAAGGCCCTTCTCCCCGATCGCTCAGTTTAGATGGCCGGCCAGCTCTAGGAAGAGTCCTGGTGGTTTGAACTTCTTCCACTTACGGATGATGGAGGCCACTGTGCTCATTGGGACCTTCAAAGCAGCAGAAATTTTTCTGTAACCTTCCCCAGATTTGTGCCTCGAGACAATCCTGTCTCGGAGGTCTACAGACAATTCCTTTGACTTCATGCTTGGTTTGTGCTTTGACATGAACTGTCAACTGTGGGACCTTATATAGACAGGTGTGTGCCTTTCCAAATCATGTCCAATCAACTGAATTTACCACAGGTGGACTCCAATTAAGCTGCAGAAACATCTCAAGGATGATCAGGGGAAACAGGATGCACCTGAGCTCAATTTTGAGCTTCATGGCAAAGGCTGTGAATACTTATGTACATGTGCTTTCTCAATTTTTTTATTTTTAATAAATTTGCAAAAACCTCAAGTAAACTTTTTCATGTTGTCATTATGGGGTGTTGTGTGTAGAATTCTGAGGAAAAAATGAATTTAATCCATTTTGGAATAAGGCTGTAACATAAAATGTGGAAAAAGTGATGTGCTGTGAATACTTTCCGGATGCACTGTAAACAATGAGAGTATGACTCTATGGAATTTAATACTAATAAAACTAGAGACTTTGAGTTTAGACAGTAGCAATGGTTAACATATTTTAAGTTTCCTGAAACCATCAACTACTTAACTCTAATTTGGGGGACTAACACAAAAATCATTGGCCAGAAAGCAATAAAATTAAATTTCTTAAAAAAAAAGATGAGAAAAAGAGAGCAGCTGAGGAAGAGATGACACTCTTTAACATGACTGAACTGAAAAACCATCATGTTCCAGTTTTACACAGCAACAAAACTCTGCAAAAAGCAAAATTATACATAGTCATTTATATAACATGTAAAATCATACGTTATGACATCCCTTTGTTTACGCTTTATTTCTGCCTCATGCTCAGAAAATGCCCAGTGAGGCTAGAAATGCAGCCAATTAAATTTTTACGGAGTTTTAAACTTCAAACAGCCTTGCTTAAAGACAGCACTTGAATAGATACTGTATGAATTTATTGGTTAAGGTTAAATGCACTTGTACTTGATTCAATATTTTAAAAATGTATCACTATTGTATATGATAATGTCTGGCTCAGTATAAGGGCAACTTGCAGGATGATGTGAATTTCTCTGTTATTTTATTCTGCACAAAGGCAGATCAACTGTTATAGCATTTAAGTAACTGAATTAAAAATATTTCAATATACTTTATTTAACTATTAGGTGAGCTTTAATATTGATGCACTAAAAGAAGCATGCACTAACACACCTGTATATATAGTAATATTATAACTAAAAATGAAGCTTTAAATTAATGACATCATGTAAGAAATGTAAACTTTTGTTGTTTAGACTTCTCACCTGCTCTGTCGAAGGTTTTATCACATTTTGGACATTTAAGTATTTTCTTATTGGCACTATGAACAATGACTGGTGCAAGACCTTCTGGGAAACTCTGACTAGGAACTTCTGCATCTATATTTTCATTGTCACTAGGCTGCTGTGCATCTGATTCACTTGATGCTCCTTCAGACTGGTTTTCCTCATCTTCACTCTCGGAGTCTTCCTCTTCAGAGAAGCTGAATTTGTCCTCTTCACTACAAGTTTTATCTGAACTACTGTCATCTGATGTCTCTGAACATTCATCACTGCCAAATTTTATAGGGCACTTGCGCATACGGACAGACCTCCTTGTCACATGTTCTGTGTCCTCAAATGTTTTAGATCCTTCATCAGACTTTCCTTCCAAAACAGCACTGTGAGACTTTGCTAAATGATTTTCAAGAGATTTTCTATAACAAAAGCGCCGACTACATATTGTGCATTGATTGCTAGAGGGGTCTGCACCACTGTCCTCTGATATAGCTGTACTTTCCACACTGTATGAAGTTTCTTCAACAACCTGTCCCGTTTGTGTAGATAATGCAATTCCTTCACTTGTCAGCAGATTTACTGCATCAATTATGTCTAGGAATTTGGCTGCCTCAACAAGTGATGGGATTTCACTTTCATATATTGTAAATTCAGAGGTGTATAAAAATTCCAGCAAATGCTGGAATGCTGTATCTGTGACATGGTCCAACATGACACGATTCATTTCAGGATTTTTACTCAAGCGAGCATTGAAATAACTACTACCAAAAGAAACAACCACCTTGTGTGCAGTGTACTGTTTTCCTTCAACCATTATAATTAGGTCACAGAAGGAAGATGGCTTTAGTCTGTCAGCATTTAGGAACTGAAGAAAGTTTCTGTTGTACTGTGTGCAGCATAAGTGCTTTTTTTGTCCTTCTAGAAGAGGGTACGGATTTATCGGATGACGTTCAATACCCAAACAACAGTTACTGCAATCATCCGCCAACATATCAGATGAGACATTTTTTACAGAACTGGGGGAAAATTTGTCCTTCTGCTTGGTATTTCGCCTCTTTTTCATTGTATAGTCAACAGCAACGGGCATAAATCTGGAAATTGCTGGAAATAAATCCTTCCGTTTGTTTTCCTATGGGAAGACAAAGTTAAAAAAAACATAAATAAAGTTGGATAAACACAATCTCATTCCTGTCTTGTACTCCATGTTATAGAGGGCAGGCTATTGCTGCAAATTACACTGGTACAGACGAGACAACGGTTGAAATTTGTCAACATGGAGACATTTTCCTATATCATTTCTACTGTGGTTTAGCACATTAGGAAGTTGCCATTGTTACTTCTTGTAAAAATAACATGTTGTTGTGGCATGGTGGGGAATAGGATGTTCCATTACCTTCTGAAACAATGCGGTATGTAGCTTTAGAAGTGTGAAGAAGGAAAAGGTAGCAAAGAATGAACAGTGGGCTTTCATTGTGAAGGACTGATGGAACATGTTTTTGGCCATTAACAAGGTGTCTTTTGGAAAAAAATATGATTAGAGTACTGCTACATTGAAATGCTTAGCACTTATTCTTAACATTACTTTTCTTTTTTGAAAAGGGAATAAACAGGAAAAAAAAGTGAATTTAGTTAACCTAAGCAAAACGTCACTTTAAGCCACCAATTAAAACAATAAAACATGACTTGTTGGAAAACACAGCTTTATAAGCATAAAAATTCATATGATATAAATTCTTTGAATTATAGGTTTATTATCTGTAACAATTATGTCTGGACTTATTTTGTGAGCTGATGTAACCAAAGGTTGTAAGTTAATATAAATTATCATCTATAGATATATCCCAATTTCATATATTTTTTTTCCCCAACTTGGACACTGATGTCAAAAACATTTCTGAATGGTAAAATTGTTTTGTCAGTTACTCCAATAATACATGATACAATAGAAACATGACCAGTGTCAATAATCCATAGTATGAATACCAAATTTTTACAGGAGAAAAGACTTATCTGAGCATTGTGTCAGGTAAATCAAGTGTACATTTGATGTGCAAAAGCAGAGAATATGTAATGTCTATATGTTTAGTTATATACAATTTCCAGTATATTTTGTTATATCCATCCATCCATCCTCTTCCGCTAATCCGAGGTCGGGTTGCGGGGGCAGCAGCTTGAGCAGAGAGGCCCAGACTTCCCTCTCCCAGGCCACTTCTTCTAGCTCTTCCGGGAGAATCCCAAGGCGTTCCCAGGCCAGCTGAGAGACATAGTGCATCCAGCATGTCCTTGGTCTTCCCCGGGGCATCCTCCCGGTTGGACATGCCCGAAACACTTCACCAGGCAGGTGTCCAGGAGGCATCCTAATCAGATGCCTGAGCCACCTCATCCGATTCCTGGAGGGGTTCAGAGTAGAGCCGCTGCCCCTCCACATCGAGAGGATGACTGAGCTTCTCACCCTATCTTTAAGGGACAGCCCAGACACCCTGCGGTGGAAACTCATTTCAGCTGCTTGTACTCGCGATCTCGCTCTTTCAATGACTACCCATAGCTCATGACCATAGGTGAGGGTAGGAATGTAGATCGACTGGTAAATTAAGAGCTTTGCCTTACAGCTCAGCTCCTTTTTCACCACGACAGACCGATGCAGAGCCCGCATCACTGCGGATGCCGCACCGATCCGCCTGTTGATCTCACGCTCCATTCTTCCCTCACTCGTGAACAAGACCCCAAGATACTTGAACTCCTCCACTTGGGGCAGGATCTCTCCCCCAACCCTGAGTGTTATAGCACACTTCAAACCGTTGAGCTCAGAGAGCGCTAAATATTTATAGTTAAATTGCAATATGCACATACAAATATTCATATAATTCAAATAACCTTTTTTTTATTTAAGGATGCTTCTAATATTAACAACACAAGCTGTGACAAATAACTGAAATTAGAAACAATGTTCCAATGTGCTTAAAAATTTAAAAATAGGCGATACACGAGCAAGAAATTATTCTAAGACCACAGTAAAGGGCATATGTGGTGGTCTAGAAATAGGACTGTAGTTAGAGGTTGTCAGGACTGAACAAAGCCCCTACATTTGGTGGGGAAAATCAACAATACATTATGGACATGCTGTCACACAAGTACTAACTCTGATTTGAAGCAGAAGTAAAACAATATGAAACTGTTTCTTCAAGGAGGCAATGGTTTGCAGAACTGATGAATCAGGCTGCTGCTGGTATCCTAAAATATCCCCCCTATGCCCTCTAGCAGACAGAAAAAAATTGATATAATACATGCACTCTCAAGAGACTACAGTTTTATCTGGATAGGCTTTGTCCTAATAGACAAGTGAATCAGGCAGGATTGTCATAAAAGGTCCATTATGAGGCAAAAGAGTTTTCCTAGATTATCACAGTATGATCAAGTTGTCTCTATTGAAGAAGCCAAGGCAGTCAAACTCCACATTGTGACACCAACTGTTCTGGCAGTTTGCCATGCAAGAATATTGGCAGGATTGCACTCATCATTTCCATGTGTGAATCTGATACTTATTAGCCCAAGCAGAGAAACAAGACTCACCACTAAAATAACCTTATGTCAGCCCACAGATGTCCAGGCCTAGTCAGAGTTTATGAGTTATCCAACATTCTGAGATGTCAGCCTGTCATATAAGGCACCACTCAATGCCATATTCATGCACTGGATCTCAGCCTATCATGTCAACACCTGGGTAGTGTTGCTCCTTTGTTTAATTCATATACTGCCACACAAGTGTGACAGAATTCCTTCAGCAATTATAATTAATACTGTCTTCACTATATCATTTGTAAACCTAAAATGTGCTATTATACAGTATTTAAACCTAAAATGTGCTATTATACAGTATTTCCGGCTATACAGTAATTCTTGCATTATAAAGACAGAAAATGTGATTTCAACAAACTTACTCAATTGCTTGTCTAAATGACAAAGCATGTGTGAAGTATCCATCCATCCATTTTCTAAACCGCTGAATCGAACACAGGGTCACGGGGTCTGCTGGAGCCAATCCCAGCCAACACAGGGCACAAGGCAGGAACCAATCCTGGGCAGGGTGCCAACCTACCGTAGGAAATGTGTGAAGCACTCTAAGAATTATGACTGAAGTAAAAGTATCTCAAGGCACATCAATCTCATCCTGTACAGTCTGTGTTTTTATAAACTTTTTTTTGCATGACTGATGTAGAGACAGTCATAAATGTAACAAACATTTCAAACCTATCATTTACCTATCTAGCCATACCAGTTGCACATGCAATTGCATCCCTTCTTATATGTTAATTTACAGGTACAGCTGTCTAAGACTAGGGCACAAGATATTTAATTTTAAAAAAAGTCAAAGCTGTCTTGGAGGCAGAATAGTCACATCACTAGATTAACTTTATATCGGTAAAAATAAAAAGCTGATCAAAAAGAAGAAAGGAGGAGGAAGTACTTGTAAGTCAAGTATCCTCTTACTATTGATACTTTAAGCAAACAAGAAACAGGCCACTTGGAAAATAAAACATTTAGCAGTACCAGACTGTATGTAGTTCACATATTATTTTGCTTTTATTTTTGGCACTATCTATTTGAACTAAATATATGAATAAATCTGTAACTTTTTTTATCCTACCTGTTTTCATGCTCTGTCTAATAGCCTGGGATTATAGATGTAAAAGGAAAGGGAAGTGCTGAGCTACATACCTAACTGTGTGGAAGAGTATGAGACTTGAGGTATTCTGTTAAGGTCTAGATAAATAAAAGAGTATGAAGAGAAGAAACAGGGCCTGCCTAAGACCCAATCATGACAAAACAGAAGGCGGATAGTCTCACCAATAATGACAGAGTATACCAAACTGCGCTGACATTAGTAACAGTGACTTTAAATAAACAGTGACTGAAACAGATAGATGGATGAATCACATGATAGCTGTTAATTGCCATAAAAGGTACTATCTCAAAAATTACCAAGGAACTTCTTTAACACAACTGTAATTTTTGGCAGCATTGCCATTGGATATATATAAAAAAAAAATTAAAAAAAAAAAAACACTTTTTGAATCCAAATGGGAATCACACATCAAAAAAATCAAACTTGTGTTTATGAATTTTTCCACAAACTCAGAATGCTATGGTCTAATGGTCATCTTTCAGTTAAATTCCTACATCTAGATGGGTTTATGTTTGGAGAAATACAAAGGATGGCTTCAATACACAATGTTTGCTCCCAGCTGTTAAAAGTGGTGGTTTATCTGTATGGATATAGGCAGTCATCTTGTGGCCATCTGCAAGGTGTATAATCACAAAGGAATATGACGTAATTTTATAGGACCACATGTTCTGGACCAGGAGGTTCCCCTATTCCATGATAGTACCTCCATACGTTTGCTAAAATAATTCCAAGACTAGTTTTATGAAAATTGGGATGAACGTAAACACCTTCTATAACCTCCCCAATCACCAGATCTAAACATCACGGAAACTTTGTAGCATACCCCTCAGCTTATAGCTTGTGTGGAATGTGCTACCAGATTTGCATAGCAAGGAAGCTGCTACGCTTTTAAAATGAGGGACGGATAAAGTCAGGCTAACACCTAAGCCCTACAGAATTTCCACCCTGCCACCCAAATATTAACAACACCAAGGAAAAAAACCATTAAGATAAAATACACTAAACACACAAATATATAAATCCTTATTTGCTAGAATAACTATTTACAAATACAAAAAATACTAAACACACCCCAACGACGATGATTTACAGCACTGGAAAAAAAAAACGTCCTTACTCTAAATGATGGGGGCGATTCTAGAAATGGAAACTAGGGTTAATTTATGGAAAGAAGTGTGTAACTGCTGGACCTGGAATATGAATAGTGAAATTCTGTCCAGCTCTTATCCAACAGCATCAAAGGACTGGATTGGGAGGAAAAGAACCCACTGCCGTCCTTGCGTCTTGTGGTCGAGCACCACCCTTCTCCACTATGAATGTCCAGTAACTGAAAATGTGTAGGAGCTGCTGCAGATGATGTTGATTAGAATATGGTCCACTCGAAAAGTCCCGCCACATCCTTCACTTCTGGTTTTATTGGTACAGTGCATACAAACCACAAATTACCAATCCCACAAGCCCCTCTGCATCAGTGCAAACCTGTTTAAAGACACTGACCCCAATTTACAAACAGAAATCGGTGCACCCACTGTTGTCATTCACATTTAACAAACACTCAACAGGACACACTTACATAGAAACAAAAACCCCCTATGTGGCCCCGCTACAACTTTAAGGCACAAATCTGGAGTGCACTTTCATCCCTCAAATAACTGGAAGAATCTTAAAGGAAAGGCTTGTATTACAGGATGCCAAAAAGGACTGAAGCTGTTCTGAAGAAAAAGAGTGGCCCTCCTATATATTAGGTGTTATATTAAGTGTTTCTGTTATTTTGTCCACCCCTGCACACATGTACTGTACGCATAAAAGTGGATATATACCAGGTGAAACTAATCTACTTTAAGCACTTTGGTCTTCAGCAAACCAAGAAAAGAAAAAGACAGAAAAAGACTTTGTAAGAGCCAATCACAAGGACTGTCACAAGTACAGTATATTAAAGCTATATAAACTGTCACATCAGTAACATGAACCACACTGAAACATCTGTGTGTTCAGTTTTCTAGCAGGAACACCATGTTACAGTATGTTAAAATACTGACTTTTCAACTTTAATTTAAATGTTAAGGTTGAAAGAGAATCTCATATATTAAAAGATTTGTTTTCTAGAATGTGAGAACCTTTTAGTCAAAGGCTCTGCCGTCGACAAAATTGTAATTTATTTTTCTAGACTTCATTTTTTAAAAGTACAGGTGTTAACAGGACTTGTAGTATAAAGGGGGAGAGCCTGGTATGACTTTTTTTCTATTGTACTCAGACATTTATTAATAAACATCCAAACAAATAAATCATAAAAGATAATTAATAATTACAAAGGGTTATTATAAAATGAAACAAAAGAAACTCCCTATCAGCATCCATCTCTTCATACTACACCCAAGTCCCACACATCCCCATATAGGAATAATTTAGAACAACAGAGAACTGTACCACAGCACACCAAAGAGAGAGGCCCGTTCCATATGACATGCCCTAATGCACAGAAAATTAAGGTTTAAATTAGTGATGGTGATTTTGAGCTATCCAGCACAGGACCTTCCACACCACATAATGTCATTTAGAAGTGATGAGACAAGAAGACCCATTAATCCTAGCAGCTGTGATTTCAAGAAAAACATGACTAATATACAGGGTGGTCCAGATCTAATTATGCAGATCCAGATCGTCTGGATGACTATGATTTATGCGGGGACGATTCCAGTTTGGCGCAAAGACGATTCTTCATGTCGTCAATTCGCACACTTCTCGATGTTCCAGGATTTTTCGGGTGATTTTCTATGTAATAAACTTAATAAGATATAGTGTAATGAAAATTGCATAATTAGATCTGGACCACACTATAGAGGCTTTCCGATATGAAAAATAAAGAGTCTTGAAATTTCCAGCGAGAGCCTAGAAAAATCTTAGCAGCAAATGCACTGAGAAAGAACAGCCTTCACTGGATGGAAGGGAAGGAAAAGTAGGAAGTCCAACAAGAAAATATTTGAGGAAGAAGAGGGTGCAGATAAGTACAATGCTAGACAGAATGATAGCTATAGAAGAAAACAAGGAAAATATTGGGGAATACTCCCAGATCATTTTTGAAGAATAAGAGACATCCTTAAAAAACATTCCCAGGAAAGGTCATACAATCAAAATAGAGTGACTATGAAATGCAACATGATTGCTAAAGGATTTGAAGAAGAAAATAGAAAGATACAGAACAATAAAGAAGAGGGAGAGAAAGAAGAGGAGAACATTGTTTTACTATTAAGGATTGTAGTGTCCCACTAAATTGCAAACTGAAGGAAAAGAAGGAAGAAAGAAATTGTAAATTTGGCACTTAGAGATTGGAACATCCAGGAACCACCGTAATTACTAACATTTCAAAGAGTTATAATCCTCTGACCTGATCAAGAAGAATTGGATATATAGCTGTCACTTATGCAAAATGATCAATTATTGAAGACTGAGGTAATTGAGTGCCACTTTAGGCAGGAGTCAAGGTACTTTTCAGCTGTGCTTCATATTTTCAATGCATATGAAATTAAGTGACCTAATCTTGCAGCACAAAATTGTAATTTTATGTCTATAAATAAATGTATTAATATTATTATTATTATTAGTATTAAACAAAGAACCGAGACACTTTTTGAGACTTACGAGAAGGGGAGCCAAAAATTTCCAGAATCAGTATGGTGCAGTATTCTCAAATATGCTTTTAGATATTGTATGCCTACAAGAGTGATTAAACTGTCCACCCAGCGGCACTATACGGAGTTGTAGGAGTGTGCATTTTGTTGTTTATTGTGGAAATATGCAGGTATTTTGGAGATTTATTCTGTCCAAAACACCAGTGCAGATTTTCAAGGGAAAATGAAGATTGTGCTTTTTTAACATTGATGAACTTGTTCATAAAGAGCTTGTTCTGCCTGAACATAGTTAACAGGTCACATGACCTGCTGAGAAATCAACTGGAAAGCATGGAGGGGGGCGGGGTGGTCTGAAGGAGTGGCGCATGCAGAACTGTTTTGCATCATGACAACTCACGCACCTAAACTCACTGTACTGTCAGTCAGAAGTTTTAATTAAAAACAATGTGGCGGTTGTTTCTCACCCCTGTATTTGCCAGATCGTGATCCATGTGAAGTCTTTTTGTTCATAAAATTAAAAATGAGAGCAAAGGGATTGAGAAAAAGATTTGCTACCATGGAAGAAAAGTAGGAAAATATGCCGGAGGCATTGAAACACTTTTTTTTTTTTTGTTATATCCAAGGAGAGTGTTTTAAAGGTGACTGAAAAGGAATTGATGTAAGTTTCACAATAAAGTTTTTTTTAATACAATTACAAATTTTAGGGACCCCCACCACACATCCACCTCCATTCTATGTCTGTGGATTACTTTTGAAATTTCTTTTGAACTTTACTGGACACTCACATTTGTATGCAGAAACGTGGTATATGCTTGCACTACCTAGTTGCTGCATTATTTTAAGTTTACAGAAATAGTACAATTTAATTGGTGTGATAGACACAACTGATATAATCAATATTGCTTAGTTAACTTCATTTCTTAACATACAGGTTTAATTCTGTAGTATTTTTAAACTGCTGATATCAAATCAAGTATGCTTATTGTGTGAGAACTGCAGAGATTTTTACATTGGCATGTTCTCAATATATGCATAGGCTTTCCTCCAACATCCCAAGAATGTTCTCTGTCCATCTGACTGGCCATTCTAAATCGGACAGATGTCCTTGTCCAGGTCAATTACCAGGGTGGGTCACCAAGCTTCTGCATATTATTCCAAATGCTGCAGCATACTGTATTTGGTGTTCAACCAGCTGAAGTTGACTCCCCGTAGCAGCACTATTAAGTTAGTCTAGAGTAGACAATGGGTCGTAGACAATGGGTCAACACCACTTGTGAGGTCCTATGCCCCTTCTCGACCACTCAGGTCCGTTGATGAACAGCATCTGGTGATGTTCCCTCTACATGACATCAAATCTCAATCCACTCTTTTCACGTGTAGGTCCTAGCTACTGGAACAAACCATTTGAGGACTCTAGTTTGGTGAATTTCTTTCTAACAACCTGTTAGGTTTTTGTAACCAAGGAATTGTAACTCGCTTGTATTCTGTTCTGAGCTCTTTGCTGGCGGTGATCAACTTTGTAACCTTCGTCTGTAACAGTTGCTCCAAAACAGTCCCTCCAAGGTGATGTTTACTTGATTATGTTGACCTCTTTAGTAAAACGCTTTGGATAAAAGCGTCTACTAAGCAAATAAATGACCTACTTTGCACCCAATAAAGAGAAGACTGACGGCAGGTCTCCTAAATTGGATTAAGCACGCTGGAGAATGTTTTTTATCTCATCTCTAAATATGCAATGACATCTAGAATACGTTTAAGAATACGATATTTT
Organism: Polypterus senegalus; assembly: GCF_016835505.1. Classification (NCBI taxonomy): domain Eukaryota; kingdom Metazoa; phylum Chordata; class Cladistia; order Polypteriformes; family Polypteridae; genus Polypterus; species Polypterus senegalus. The sequence continues at coordinate 115,225,816 of NC_053167.1, read as the reverse complement.
TTGTACTAATCTGTTAGCAGGGGATCTAATCTCTACAAATTAAACTCACGAATTAGTGCAAACTCAGGATTATGCCTGTCATAAAACACGTCGGCATTCTTACAGTAAAGAAAGAGGCCTTACAGGCCTTTCCAATGTTTTGGCGACACCACCGCTACAGATGTGGCACATCAGCCACTCCGTTCTATAAATCTGTCAGTCGAAAGCATTAGGCACGACTTTCAAACGTTCACATTGTGGCATGCGAATCAGACAACTGATAACCCTGTCTTGCAGACCTCTATGCTAATTTTTTTTGCCATTACTGAATTGTTTGTGTAGAAGACTTTGCAGCACCTTAAGTGTCATGCTTTTTGTTCTTCACATTTCCCCGACCTCGCCAGCTAACTCTAAAAGCCACATTCGGTCAGCGGAGCCACTAAAGCAGGGCTGATTCCGGCCGGCCCCGCTGAGCCCCTTTTGAAGCGCACGGGCCCCCCCGCGAGGGGAGTTCACTGACAAACGACACCCCTTATTAAAACGCAATACTTACAGTTTTCAATGTCGAAACGCTTCCTTCCCCGTTTACCCGAAAAGACACATAATTCTCCGCGATGCACTCGGTATGTCAAACATATTAAAACGTTTCTTTCCAAAGTCAGGAGAGAAGACCCCACCTCAGTATTTTCGCCATGAAATCCGACGTCCTAGCAAAGCGGCCGCTAATTGGCTAAACGGGCTCGCGTGCTTCACTTGACATCCGAAACCGGAGGAGTTGAACGGTGGCGTGGCACCATACGACGTTTTATATTTATATTCATGCAGCATCAAAATGCGCTGCTACAGTGTACAAATTGTTCTGTTATGTGATGCAGCGCCCGAAGTTAGTAAGTATCACACATGCTACGACAGTATATGTATCGTTACTGTAATCGCGCTTGTCTTGCAGGGGATGACGGGAAATGTAGTTTAAAGCACTGCTTTTGAGTCGAATAACACGGAGGGTTTTTACTTGGGTTCCAGCGCTGGTTCCTGATTTGTTCTCAGTGGTCCTGGGCTAGGCTCCGAAACGTTTAATCTCGACCGGGATTAAACGCATTCGACAGTGAATGAATGGGTGTTATATAGCAGTAATTGTCAACCTGTTTGACCGTGGGACCCAGTTATGTGTTGATAACAATTACTTACACGAACACTTGAAATAACTTCTTTTTTTGGACGTCTCCTGACTCATATTAAAAAACTTAACGTATGATATACCATTCTACTCGTAAGGGTGTCAAGTTATGCAAGGCAAGACGTTGAACCTTTTAGAGTTCACCCCCTAGTTTTTGCCCCTTTACACCTGAAAATCCCTCATTTTTAGTCCAGTTTTGGGCCATATTTTGTGAAGGAAATTGCACGCTTATGGTGTCTTCTGCAAAAATGATCACAAGAACTTCATAGGCTTTTTTCCCCCCTGACATTCATTTTTGGTCTGTTTAACATCTAAAAGAGTAAATTACCACATTCGTAACTCAAGGCTTCTTTCTACTTTCTTTTTTCCCCATTACCTCTAGATATTTATGTGGCTTCTGAACTTTTATCAGTTTATTGTTTTACTCCCTGCTTCTCTTCTGTTCCTGTCAGGGTGCATTTCCATGGCTTGCCCCATGTTCAGGGGTGATCATAGCCATGTGAATGAAGTGCTTGGGTTCACAGTATTTTTCATTCTTATTTTCAGGACTTTCAAAACCCTGTGTGCACTCTGGAGACATGGCCACAATAAAGTTTTTTTGCTGTCTTACTATTTGTTTTTGATGCCAATAAAAATTAATTACAAAAAATAAAAGGATGAATAAGTCAAGTCACCAGATGAGCAGCCATAGGCAGGTTGTGCTGTTTCACCTTTATTCACCCATCCTCTATCTGATCAGCTTTAGTCATTTTGGGGGGGTTACAAAGCATCCCCACAAAAATTGACACTAAAGATGGACTAGTCATGGGGGTGTGCCAGGTATATGTTGGAAGAAGCTGGCTTGTGCTTCACCTTGGGGGATAAGGCCACTCAATCATATGAAACAAGCATGTATGACACCCAGAGCCTTAATTTCCTTTAAACATGCACTCTATACCTGAAAGGAGCTGGACCCTGGATTCTTATTTTTCTTATTGGCATTTCCACCACAATAACTGAAATGCACTGGTTCTTTTTCCTTCATCTAACAGTAAACACTATGAAATTGTGTTCATAAGACTTACTAATTAATGCCTTGAATGTCTTGCGTTTACTGGCCCACTGGCTCAAGAACATGCCAACATACAGTATGAAATACTGTTCGACTCATCTTGCTGACAAGTTATGCAAGGTGTTCAATTTTTTCAGGCTGCTCTCCTATGTTTGGCGCTCAATACCCGTAAATAAAACAGGTCATTTTTGGACTATATTTTGTCCAACCCCAGTGGTTCACCCCCTAACGAGATGCGAAGTGTCAAAGTTACGCCTTTTCACAAAATGTCAAAAAAATTGGGATTTGTAATATAGGTATGTGGAGTGTCATTTTATGCTGTTTTGAGGTTGCTGGTCATGAATATAATATTTTTGATATTTAATTCTTTACCAGTGGTCCCATGCCTTTATGTGCAGCCATTGCCTGAAGATTAAAAACAAATATTTTCAAACAAAAGCCTGTGGGGTATCATTTTATACTATTTCAAGGTCAGTGATTACTGCTAGGATATTATTTTTGATTTTCTTTCTATTATATTTGAGAGCATGTAGAAACACCTGATGCAATTATTCCTCACTATTATGTACTTCAACCTAATGAAATTAATTTTTATGAACATCCTGAATTAGGGTGCTTTATGGTTATTCATACTTTTGTTTATTATATATTTTTATTTTGGGATAATATTAGCACAGTTGCATCTGACACAAAGTAATTCCAAAGTGCATGTGATTTAAACTACGAATGGCCACTCCAAAGATGGCATTTATCATTCAACAATTCACAAAACGTGTTCTATATGAATTTGTTATTGAAACACAGCACAAACTAACCATGTACAAATCAGAAACAATAAGGCAATGATCCTGGCTTCTTGTAACATGTGGACAGATGGTTACAGCAGAATGCATGAGATGCATTCAGGACACAGCTTCCAAAAGCCGTAAATCTAAGCATGATATACTCAACAAAAATGGGACAAACTCACAGGGAATATACCTGCAAATGAACCACAATCCGGAATATACAGCTTCGCCTAAAGACAGCTTTCCACCATAGAACAAAGTGTTCTCTCCAAAAGTTTGAAGTTCAAACATAAAGATACCTCTTCTTTGAACTTCCTAGGCACCCTGGAACATATTATATGAAGTGAAAAGATAACTCACAGGAAATATGGTGTGCAATGGCCAGCCAGTTACACACAAGACATTCAGGGGTATGTTTCTTTAATAAAAACAATGTATTAAGATCACTATAAAATGATAAAACCATTGTTAATACACCAGACCAACAAAGGAAGGGTGACACTCACAGTGGATAAAATATAATATGTCACTACAATAGCAGAAATGCTCTCCAACACTAGTACTTATGAGCAGCTAGCCAGAAACCCAACAAAACCCACCCTGAACAGAGTTAACATCACTCTGAGTAAACTCCACAACAACAACCATTTAAACATACAGGATTACTATAAAATGAAATCCAATAATGCAAACTGCCTGGAATTCTACCACCTCCCAAAACTCCACAAATCCTCTTTTACGATTTAACATATGATTTGGATTCAGTATTAGTGCCAAGACTGCATTACAGCTCCTTAAGAATATATCCATTGTAACAGATGACTGGCAGCTCAACCTGGCTGAGATGCCCGGGAAGTGGAAGGATAGGGGAAGGCAGCTTTTTTAGGGTACTGCTTCCTGTAAGATGCTGGATGGCAGCTTCCTATCTTTACAACAGTGCCCCAGATTCCCACAGGGCACCATGGGACTTGTAGTTCGGTATCTCAACTCTGTTGGTTGCCATGGGTGCCACCAGGGGTGCTGTGAATGGGAGATGAGCTATCTGCCTGACCCGGAAGTGCTGGCAGGCCATGCGGGCGGAAGAGTAGAAGCACTTCTGGGTTGGACGCTATATAAAGGACCACCTTAAGCACAGCCAGTGAGCCAGAGTCGGGTGGAAGGTGGACAAAGCTTGCTGGAAGGTGTGGAGGAAAATAGAAAAGAAAATAGAGAAAAAAGAATAATTGTGGACAGTGTGCTGTGGTGTTGGAAAGCACTGTGAAGAATTTAAAAAGAATAAAAAGTCCTGGTGCTTTTAACTTGTGTCCTCAGTGTCTGTCTTTTGGGTTTGAGGACAACAGTGCCCTCTAGTGTTCACACCATCTATGATAATGAAATCATGGTCTCATTTGATGTTGTGTCACTCTATACCATGATTCCTATTCATCTTGATACAGAGACTTTACTCTCTAAACTAAATAATGTCCCTACTATAATGGCATGAGCAAAGCTGACCATGGAGGACATTATACTTTTAGCATCACTTTACCATAAAACTCACTTCCATTTTAATGGGAAATATTACACACAGAAAGAATACATGCTAATAAGATCTCCATTATCAGGAGACTCCCAGCCAGACTGGTTATGCAGTCCTAAACTTTGAATATGCTACATCAACAGTACATTTGTCATTTTAAAGAGAAACCAGCAGAATGAATTCCACAACAGATTAACTCAGTTTTCCCTGCAATTCAGTTAATGTGGAAAAATATTACAGTTTGATAGCAATCATCCCTTATCACATAAATGGAGTTGTGTTAAAACATTGTTTTAAAAGATATATGCACCCACTGTAATACAAAGCAAACCAAAAAGGATGAAAGTTGTTATCTGTTGCATCTTTTTACTTTAAACGGCTATCCCAAAACATTTATCAAACAATGCTTACATAGGAGACACACCAGACCTCAACCCAATCACCCATTCGACCTGGTATAGTCTTGCTTATTACCGTGGCATATCTGAAACCACAGCGCACATCCACTCCAAATCAGGCATTTAATTAGCACTTAAACCGAACTCTAAGAAATATGCAGCAGAGACATGAAATGCAGTATACAGTACACCATGCAGTATACGCTCAGCTGTATACGTGGGATAAATGTCTAAAATATTCACAACACAAATACAAGAACATTACAATGCTATAAAAAGGAAAGACTCATGGCCTCTATTATATGCACATACACATTCAACCGGACACATATTTAACTGGGACACGGTGCAAGTAAGATTCAGGGCAAATGCTACGAGTACCCAAGACCTGGCTGAATCATGGCTATCAAATGAAAACACCATTAACAGACACTTGGACAAGAACCCAGCATTTTCAGACATAAAAATAAGAACATCCAAATAGAAAAATACTTTAAACCTACACCCTTTGAACTCCACCTTCCTAGTCCACTCCTACCTCCTATATGCTATATATATACTGCCTTTGATTCCTGTATGTCTAGTCATTTTCCTATGATGATGACACCTGGTAGGTGTTGAAAGCTCAGGAATTAAAGTCTGTTTTAAGATATGTGATTCATTTTCTCCCTTTATTGACTTCTTGCTAGAGGACAAATGAAGTTCTGAGCACTGCAAATAATGCACAATATCCACTGCTTCACCACACTTCCCTGTAAAAGTAAATCTATATCTCAGAAAATCTGGTTATATATTTTTTTAAAATTCCTGATTGGTTTAGGTTTTTGGGAGAAATCTTGTGTGGTCGATGCAGAATTGGAAGAGTTTGGAGTACACTCTTGAAAATAATGATACT